>NC_057732.1:53727094-53728345 GCF_004010195.1 Chiloscyllium plagiosum
TCATGCCAACCTCCAGCTCCACCTCGCCCACACCACCAACCCCTCACTCTCCCCAGCCCCACGTCCCCCCCTCAGCCCCTGGCCAGTAGTGCATGCACTGTTGTTGATGTCCGTGCACAGAGCTTGGTGATGTCAGCAACACCTGTGCAGCTTCTTCCTGTGACCTGTCACAGTCACTAACATCACAGTCCAGCTCTGCACATGTCCAGGGGCCATGAGAGCGTTGTGGATAATCTCCCCGTTTCTCACAATTAGTTAAAGAGGAGTCCGTTCTATAGGGTGATTGTTCTTGTTCTATAGGGAGATTGTTCTTGTTCTATAGGGAGATTGTTCTTGTTCTATAGGGTGATTGTTCTTGTTCTATAGAGTGATTGTGTTCTTGGCAAATGTCTATGGGGAGATTTCTCAGTGCATCCATGAAAAGTACCAGCAGAAATGAACTCCTTTTAACTTTCAGGATATAAACAGAAAGACGACAAGTGTTGTTGAATCTTGGGAAGGTACTAAAGAGCGACAATCATACGCTCATGTCTTAACGAAGAATGTACCAATTACTTACACTTGGGCTTTCCAACGATCGAGTTCTCCTCAAGAGGTAAATCAGTATTTGTTTTTCCAGGTCTTCATTCTGAATGGAATACATGAAGGCATATTTTAATTTGTCAAATTCATGTTTCAGATCAGAAAGTTTGTGAATGATAATGTAAAGATCTACTCCATCACGGTGAGCAATGCGGAAAATGGTGTGTCTTCACATTGCCGGCCTTGTGCCCTTGGCCCTGATCAGCAGAGTTCTTCCTGTGTGCCTTGTCCAGTTGGACACTATATTGAGAAAGAGACAAATCAGTGCAAGGAATGTCCTCCAGATACCTATCTGTCAGCTCATCACGCGTATGGTATAGAGGCATGCATCCCCTGTGGACCGGGCAGCAAAAGTGATAAGGTCTGTATGTGCTTACATTACCATCTTAAAGTCTGAGCAGTTAAAAATGGTGCTGTGATGCTGTGTTGGACACAGATATTACCTCCATTCACCTGTATATTTGCCAGGAATTGGTGTTGGAGAGACTGTTAGGTCTGAAGGTTGATAAGTCCTCGGGGCCTGATGGTCTACATCCCAGGGTACTGAAGGAGGTGGCTGGAGAAATCGTGGATGCGTTGGTGATTATTTTCCAGAGTTCGATAGATTCAGGATCAGTTCCTGCGGATTGGAGGGTAGCTAATGTTGTACCACTTTTTAAGAAAAGTGGG
>NC_057732.1:53728975-53749096 GCF_004010195.1 Chiloscyllium plagiosum
ACTTGGCTTGTATACCCTTGAGTTTAGAAGACTGTGAGGGGATCTGATTGAGACATATAAGATTATTAAAGGTTTGGACACTCTGGAGGCAGGAAACATGTTTCCGCTGATGGGTGAGTGCTGAACCAGAGGACACAGCTTAAAAATATGGGGTAGACCATTTAGGACAGAGATGAGGAGAAACTTCTTCACCCAGAGAGTGGTGGCTGTGTGGAATGCTCTGCCCCAGAGGGCAGTGGAGGCCCAGTCTCTGGATTCGTTTAAGAAATAGTTGGATAGAGCTCTCAAGCATTGTGGAATCAAGGGTTATGGAGATAAGGCAGGAACAGGATACTGATTAGGAATGATCAGCCATGATCATATTGAATGGTGGTGCAGGCTCGAAGGGCAGAATGGCCTACTCCTGCACCTATTGTCTATTGTACCCATAGCTGTAGCTTACTTGGTTTTACTCTACCACAGCCTGCAATGTCTGCTTTATAACTTGCTATGTATTTCTCTGTTTTATATAAACTAACCCATAAAGTTAATCCCTGACAATTGACTAATTTTTAGGCCATTTAATATGACAGTTTTTACTGATTCTGAAAACAGATGGGTTGACCTTGCTGTCACCATCCTGAATAACTGTCACTGTACCGGCCGGCTGATTAGTTGCCATCATGAGCAACCATTTCCTTCAACATAATTTTGACAATTCTGTATCAAACCTTCATCTGCTGCCAAAAAAATCTATATAACTCTGGGCACAGCTTTAAATCCATGTGCTAACCACGAACAAATGCATCAATTGCTGCCTCCACAATATCACCCACATTACTCCCAGTGAAACCCCGATTCAAACCTCTTGCTGCCTTCCCACTTTAGTCCATCACAAACAACATTCCACAGGTTCCAGCACAGTCAGGAAGGCAGTCATGGGGCTGGATGTGTTTTGTTCCTGCACTGTTTGTGCGTTTGAAGCTTTTATGTGGTTCACGTGCTTGTTCAGGACCATCGTAATGATCCGAAGTTTATACATCACGGGATCTGATCTTGTGTTGACCATGCCTCTCACAAGGCCATTCCTGAGGTTTCTACTCCAAACATCATCCCCTGAAGTAAACTTCCTCTCACGCTTAGTGGAGTCTTGGGTTTGGCATTGGGGTTCCTGGTGCCATTTCACCCTCTGCCTCAAGTCCGGGATGATCAGATTTATCCAGCCATTCCCATGAACTTAAGGGGCTGCTGGCAGTAATTTTTGTCCTTGTTGGCACTCTGGGCACTGCCACACTAAATCGACTATGACTACATCCAGTCCTGGCCACCAGGCATAACTTCTCACCGACACCATCATTTTGGAAACCCCTGGTGGAGTTTAGCCAGTATCTGGCGGTGACCTTTGCTCAGGACAATCACTCATGCTCCCTGTAATAATACGCCCTCCACTACAGTGATCTGGTCTCTGTGGGTCCAAAAAGGTTTCAGTTCTGGTTGTGATGACCCTTTGGTTTCCTCCATCATCACCAGCTGGTTCAGTTTTGCCAGGACCGGATCTTTCTGTGTCCAAAGTCTGAAATTGTCAGCTGTGACTGGAAGTGTGTCCAGAAAATTTAAAACTTACGGACTCTTCCTGGGACATTTGCAGCTGTACTCGCAGGAGGCAACTCAGTGCAAGTGCATTTGCTACTTGGCCTCCTGGACAGTGTTCCAACTTGTGATTATATGCAGTTGGTATTGCAGCCCACTGCTGAATACAGTCTGAAGCTATGGGTGACACTGCAGGGGTTTATGGTCCGTTATTATTGCATTCATAACTTACATTCATAAAGGTGTTGGTGGAACATTCTGACTCCAAGTATGACCCCCACCTAACCTTCCTTGTCTGTCTGGGCGTATTTATGCTCTGCATTTGCCAAGGTCCTGGATTCACAGGATTTTGGGCGTTCCTCGCCATTGGGTTGCTGTGAGCTAATACCATCCTAATGCCATACAGGGAGGCTTCATGTGCCAATATCAGATCTCGCTTGGGAGCATAGTGATCCAACACCTTCGAAGATGATAGCTATTTCTTCACTTCACTGAAAGCTATGGCAGCTACACGACCATTCCCAAGTTTAGGACCCTTGTTTAGGAGTTGGTGTGAAGCTGCTAGGACAGAGGTCAGGTTATGAATTAACTTTATGTAACAATTCACCAGCCCAAGTAAAGGCCTAAGCTCCAGTGGGAGCTGGGGTACCTTTGGTTCCCCTTTATCTTTTAATGAGTGTAACTTGGTCTTGTCAACTCTGCAGACAGGTCACTTGCAGTGGCCTAAACACACATTTTCCCTTTCTAAGGCATATGTCCAGTAGGAGGAACATTTAAGGACTATTTCTAAGTTCTCTAAGTGCTACTTATTGGTCTTCCCCTATTATTAGTACCTCATCTAGATAAATAGTGACCTGGGGTAGACCTTGTAAAATGTTTTCCATTGTCCACTGAAAAATTACAATCATCAACCAACAGCAATTGCAGGTACATGTGGCTAATGTCCAGCTTTGTGCAGGACAACCCTCCCCCCCGCGCCAGCTTTGTGTCTAAATCCGCTATGTGAGGGACTGGGTATTTATCCAGCTGCCAGAAGCAGTTTACCGTTTGCTTAAAATCCAGGCAAAGGCAAATTGAGTTGTTGGGCTTCACAATTGGTATGACTGGAGCTGCCACAAACTGGATTGGTTTGATGATTTGTTCCCTTTCCAGCCTCCTGATTTGCCTGTAAGGGCCTTGTGCGACTGTCTGCGTGGAGTTTGCACATTCTCCCCGTGTCTGCGTGGGGTGCCTCTGGGTCCTCCGGCCTCCTCCCTCATTCCAAATATGTGCAGGTTAGGTGAATTTGCCATGCTAAATTGTCCAAATTTGTTAGGTGCATTAGGTGGGTTACTCTTCGGAGGGTCAGTGTGGACTTGTTGGGCCGAAGGGCCTGTTTCCATACTGTAGGGAATCTAATCTAATCTAAAAATGGCACTGGTGGGCCTTGCAGGATCGTGGAATTGCGTCCTGGCCAACGTGCAAGGTAGTCTTGTCTCTTTTGATACTCCCTAACTATTCCTGAAAAACCTCTGGCTATTTAATTCGGATTTCACTCAGGCAGCCATTTTCTAATGGAAAAGTGTTCAGCCAATCAAGGTGAACCGTGCTCAACCAGTTCTGTCCCATCAGGCTTGGGCCCGAGTCTTTTACTACAATCAGCGGGAACTGAACCAGCTGCTTGTCATAAGAGACTGGAACTGAAGTTATACCCTTAATCTGTAAAAGTTCCCCAGTATAGATTCTCAGTCTAGTCAAAGTCTTGCACAAATGGAAGAGTTGGAGTCCAGAGTGAATTTTGTTAAAAGCCTGGTTCTGCAATCACTGTAACAGCCACACCAGTACTGACCTCCATTAGAACCAAGTGACCATTTAACCAGGTGTTTTGGTTTGATTGGTTCTGACTTGGATGTTGCCAATGCAATTTAACTGTTCCACACCAGATGTGGGTGGATGTTCCAGGGTGTGCGCACTCCTGGTTACTGACCTACAAGTTTTGGAAATATTTCTCAACAACCAGCAAATGCCACAGGATTTGTGTGTAAGTGTGTGGAGGGTGATGCTGTAATTTGACTTCAAAGCTGATTTGTCTTCACCCTCTCTTTAAAACAGGATCACTCTATTTGTTTCAGCGATTGTTCACTTACACACATGTTGGAGAATCGGACTCTAACATTTGAGCTCAGCAATATCAGTGGTGTGGCTTCCTTCATGAATGGACCCAGTTTCACCTCAAGAGGAACAAAGTATTACCATTTTTTTAACATTAGCTTATGTGGGAATGAGGTAAGTTTTTGTTTATCTCTCCATGAATATTTCACTTCGATCTCATCTGTGGCGATGCAGATTTGTTGAAACAAAGAGAGATTTCTGATTGGGAGCATGGGAAATGTAAAATTCAGAGCATTTTGCTGATGTTGGTTATTCATTAGTAATAAATCCACTAAATCACAAACCCAAAGTAAATTTAAACATAAGGTGCTCAATTCTTATTAAACAAAGCGGTGAGTTTAGACGCTTGTATTTTGTATGTTTCTGTGTTAAAATTGGTTTCGCTCTGAACTGTGCAAGGGAATTGCAATCTGAATGAGGTCATCAGATTATGATGTGCAGAATTTTACTCTTTCTTGATTAAAGAGTGTTTTACATTTTATGGGACTACATTCTGATTTTGAGTTTTGGACTTTTCCTGTTTGTTGGAGCTTGCAATGTTATAGTTTTATTCCCACATTTTCAATGTGATACAATAACTAGAATTTATTGAATCATAGAATCACACAGTACTGAAGATGCCCTTCAGTACATCACGTCTATCTGCCAAAGACACACTGAATCTACACTACTCTTACTTTCCAGCACATGGCCCATAGCATTGAATACATCATGTGCTCATCCCAGTACTTTGTAAAGTTGTGAGGTTTCCCGCCTCAGCTACCCTCCCAGACATTCTCCTCATAATCTTTTATACCCCCTCAGCCTTCTCTGCTATGAAGAAAACAGCCCAAGCGCCTCTCTTCATTGCTAAACTGCTCCATCCCAGGTGAATTTCCTCCGCACCCCATCCAGGGTAATCGCATCCCTCCTATAGAGGGACAACAGAATGACACACAGTCCTCCAGCTGTGGCCTCAAAGTCCTGTACAGCTCTGACCGAACCTTCCTACTCATTTAAACTATGTGTCGACTGATAAAGACACGTCTCATATGCTTTCTTAACTTCCTTTTAACCTGTCCTGCCACCATCAGGGATTTGTGGACAAGCACCCCAAGTTTCCTCTGTTCCTAGTGTACTGCCATTCATTGAGTACTCCCTTGTCCTCAGAAGGACTCTATTAGCTGTGAAACACTTTGGAATGTCCTCTGCTTGCTATTTGATTGCAAATTCTGACCCCCTTTAATGCAACACATTAGGGTCTGTAATATCTGAGGAACATCAGAAATTATAGAGCCTAAACCGATCCAAAGGCTTTGATCATTTTATCCTAAACATTGTTAAAGTTACTTGAGTGTCACAGTGTGTATTTGGATTACAGGTTTTTAAAAAATTTCAGGGTATTAATTTCTCAATGATTCTCAATTTCTCAATCCCTGATGTTACATGCAGCCTGTAAAAGGCATTTTCCATAAAGTCATTGGTTTTAAGTATTAATGCTGAACTGTTTGAATTCCTCTCTCTCCTTGTAGGGGAAAAAGATAGCCATTTGCTCTGATAATGTAACTGATGTAACGGCCCAGGATGTACACAGCGATCCCAATGAATTGAGCAATTCTGTTGCTTCTTTTGTCTGTCAATCGACGATTATTCCCTCAGATGGGAGGAGTTTCCGAACTGCACTGTCATCTCAGTCTATCAGTCTGGCCGACGCCTTTCTAGGTCAGTGACAGTCACGTAATTTTAGAACAGATTTAGAGAAGCTTCTTTACCTGAATGTTAGAAAATATCACATGTCATTCAGTAGGATGCATGATCTGTGTTTCTTAATGGGTGATAGTCCAGATCTTCTGGTCTCTGGATACTCTGCGGTGGGACATACCATATGCACTGGCTACGTAGGAATTTCCTTGGAAGTTAAAATTTCCGATGGACAGTTATCGAGCATCAGGAACCCTCTGACTTTTTTAAAATTTGATTAATTATTGTTACCTGTGCCTAGGTGCAGTGAAAAGTTTTGTTTTGCATGTGGTACACCGGTCATACCATATTAAGATCACTGGGTGATAGAACAAGGTGAGGAATACAATGTTACGGCTGCAGAGAAGGTGCACAAACAACAAGGTCAACATTAAATTTAAAATTTGAGAGTTCACTCAGAATTCAGATAACAGAGGGGAAGAAACTGTTCTTGAATCTGTTGATGTGTTTGTTTAAGCTTTTATATCTTCTGCCTGAAGGAAGTGGTTGGGAGAAATTATAACCAGGGTAGGATGAATCTTTGATGATGTTGGCTGCCTTTCTAAAGCAGCGATAAGTGACGATGGAGTCAGTGGGTGGAAGGTTGTCTCCCATGACAGAATGTGCTGTGTTCACAACTCTCTGTAGTTTCTGACCGTCCTGGGCAGAACAGCTGCAGTAGCACGCTGTGATGCATCCTGATAGAATGGTGCAGCTAGAAAAATTGCTAAGACTGATTTACAATTTCTTCAGCCAGAATGAACCTTCCTTGAACTACTGCAAGCGTATCCCTCTTTAAATAAGGAGACTAAAACTGTACACAGTATTGTAGATTCCCTCTCACCATGACCATGCACAGTTATACCAAGATTTCACTACTTTATATTTCAACTTCTTGTAATAAAGGCCAGTTTCCCATTTATCTTCCTATCAGTTGGTGTAAGTGCATAATGACTTCTTGTAATTATGTAGAAACTACCACATCCCTCTGTACTGTTGCGTTCTCTCTTTTTTTAGCTATAAAATTAGACATGCTGCATATGATGTAAGTGTAAACAACAGCTGGGTACCACACTGAGTGAAATATTTTTTTCAGCATGGTTTGTATTTCTGTGATTAGCAATGATTCACAGTCAGCGGTCATTTATTGTACTTAGACACTCAAGAGAGTTTCTGGGACTAGTCCCGCCCACAGGCACAGGAAGTCCCTCCTTCAGACAGATGCCAGACAATCTGTATGCCTGGCTGTGGAGTTGCCCCAGCAACAGCAGAAGCAGGTGGTGATCCTTGCTGGGACCCAAAGGAGTCCCAAGAGAAGGAAGGATTCTGGACTTCTGTCCAAGCCTGGAGATTTCTGTCAGGGATCCTGGCAAGGGGAGGGTGGAGGATGGTGTTCCAGAGATTTGGGAGGCACAGCAGGAGTGGTTGCCATCTCATGGGGTGGATGAGGGCTGATGTACTTCTGGTGGACAAAGGGGGTAGCTCCTTAGTTCCTCCCCTCCCCACCCCCACCAACTCACACCTCCTCCCTTCCCATCTTTCGTCCTGAGCTGGTAGAGGTGAAGGCTGGGAGTTATGTTTTCTTCCTCACCCTATGTTCAGGTGGCAGAGGGGAATGAGGTCCTTAAATAGTCTTTAGCTGGTAATTTCAAGGCCCGAATAGGCCTAAATGTGGCTCATTTCCTGCAACATTGACGCTGCTCAGAGTTGTGTGCAGCAGCACTGTTCTGGCCACTGGTTTTATTTTATATGTGTATCAGGGGGTGGGGATGTGGAGGAGATGCAAAATTCACACCAGCTTTTCACCTCAACCAGTCAGATTGACAAAATCTTATGGAGGGCAGGGAGGTGAAGGACAACATTTTAATTGAGTGCCAAATTACACAAAGACAAAATTATGTGAAGTGTCCTGACCCACTGAGAGTTTGAGCTGGAAGTCAGGCCCCACTCCTCCTAGATTTATGACAGCATGATGAGTTAGTACCTGAAAATACCTCAGTTTACCTCAGACTGACTGCTCCGGGTTCAAGATGACAGGGAGTAGCAGTGCAACATCTGGCCTCCTGCATGGAGCATGTCAGCCCCATTCCCTTTTACTTTATTCTGTCTGTCCCTGCTTTTTCTTTCTTCCCTGGTGGGCTCGGCGGTTTCAGCGTGTTTGATGTGAGGGCTCTTCCCTGTGGCAGAGGGCACCGTGTTAGTGCTCATGGTAATGGCGGTGGCAGAGGGAGGCAAGGTTGGGCTGAGTGCCCGATATGGGGATCCGGTAGCTTCAGGCGGTGTAGGCCTTGCTGAGGTTGGCCCAGCATGGACGTTGTGACAGCGATGTCATCAGTAGAGGCAAGATGGTGCCTCAGAATGGTGACATGGTTCTGTGGGGGTGGTATGGTGGAGGGACTCCAGGCAGGCAGACTGCTTTGTGCTGGTGATGGTCTTCAAATTCATGGTGAAAGATCCAGGCCCATGGCTAAACACTTAAAAAGGACCATAATATTGAACTTTTAACTTTATTTCTTTATTTTTCTGCTTTATACCTAAGGTCTTATACCTTTGTACCTAAGATGGCCCAGGGAATGGTGACATTGTACACTTTTCACTATACTCCAGTATCCCTGTACTTGAGTACACATGACAATAAAATCTAATTCTAATTCCCCATGATAAAAACAAACCAAAATTGGTTCCTTCAGTAACAATAAACAATAACAACATTTATTGTGATACTTTGAAATGAACAAGAATGAGATTTCTAACTTATATATCTTAAACAATACCAAAGAAGGATGAGAGGTAACTTGATAGAGGTGTACAAGATGATGAGAGACTTAGATAGAGTGGATAGCCAAAGACTTTTTCCCAGGGTGGAAATGGCCACCACAATGGGTATAACTTTAAGGTGATTGGAGGAAGGTTTAGGGGAGATGTCAGAGATTGGTTCTTTACACAGAGAGAGTGGTGGGTGTGTGGGATGCTCTGTCAGCGGTGGTAGTAGAGTTCAATACATTAGGGACATTTAAGCGACTTTTGGATAGGCAAATGGATGATAATAAAATGAAGGGTATGTAGATTAGATTAGATTTCTTACAGTGTGGAAACAGGCTCTTTGGCCCAACCAGGCCACACCAACCCTCCGAAGAGTAACCCAACCAGACTCATTTCCCTCTGACTAACGCACCTAACACTATGGGCAATTTAACATGGCCAATTCACCTGACCTGCACATCTTTGGACTGTGGGAGGAAACCCACGCCGACACAGGGAGAATGTGCAAACTCCACACAGGCAGTCACCTAAGGCTGGAATCAAACCTGGGACGCTGGTGCTTTGAGGCAGCAGTGCTAACCACTGAGCCACCGTGCCACCCAGGTTAGTCTGATCTTAGAGTCGTATAAAACGTCGGCACAACATTGTGAGCCGAAGGGCCTGTAGTGTACTGTACTGTTCTATGTTCTTTTAACAAATACACACAGACACATATGCATACAAGCACAAACACACACACACACTGATAAACTAACAAACATAACAGAAAAAAAATCAGAATCAAAATTTTATGAATGAATAGACACAATATTCAGGATCGCACAATTCTGTACCACCAGTCCAAAATAACTCAACTGGATTCGTGTGTTTCCCAATCCTCAATCCTTTGACGATGCCTCAATGGTCATTACACAGCGACAATCAATCTGTAGTTCACTGGTTGCTTGGTTGGACTTTGGTTGGGTTTTAGAATTACTTCTTGCAGTTTCTCTGCATGTAGTTGTCCTGCTCTTTCAGCAGAAAGTTGAAGGATGTAACTTTACAGAGAAAGAGGAGAGGGAGATCAACACAGATAGTGTCTGGAGTTATCCTTGCTTCCCTCTCTTTCACTGTTCACAGGATCAGTGTTAAACTGCAGTCTGACCAATTAGAGGGTTGTTACTACGCTGAGCCCTTCTGGTCCCACAACAAATGATGACTGAGCTTTTGGACTCAATGACCCCCAAAGTATGCATCACTCACTTGTTTTTCCAAAGTTACAAACAGCTCCTGTATTTTCTCTGCCTTTTAAAGGCAGGGTCCATTTTTTTTTCAGTCAATGGACCAAAACTTTTTAAAAAGTCTTTAACAAAAGAGGGGGAAAGAAAATGGAATTCTGAATTGAAAAAGAAGTCAATGTAAAATGAAATGACATGTTGAAAACATCTCTAGCAATAATTAAAATCTGAAGAAATGAAATGCTATACTTGTTAGAAGTTAGTTTGTTGTTTGATAGTCATTAAGACTTAACATGCCAATACAAATTCTAGAATGGGTACATGTTAATTTTTCCTGTGAATTTAGCATGTACTTTTCAGGTAAATGCAGTAACTTTATCCTGTTCCGTATGTTTCGAGGCCAGGGTATGTTTTTTATAGGCTGATTATAGTGGACTGAACGAGCTGTGTAACCTAAAACCACTACTGTATCTGACTCCAGGTTTATCTGGGAATGTTTACTCACTGGAGATTGTGGCTCTCTTCTTCAGTAACACTGAAAATTAATAAACCAATGTTTTCTCATGCTTTGCACTTAAATATTTTGTTTTGGAATTTGTGTTTTGTCAGGAGCAACTGTTGAAACATCCATTCAAAATATTACTGCAAGACCAGAGTTCTTTCCTGCCCCTACAAACCACGTACCTGACATCCATTTCTTCTACATGTGAGTGGACAGGGTGTGTTGGGAGCACTAATCAATTTGTGCAGCTTAATAATTTTTGGTGGCATATGGAACATGACCAGTAGATGATTCCCCACACATTGCCTTTCTGAACCTCACAAGGACAATAGCAACTGAGTGTTCCCAATGTACAGACCTAGGATAGTACGGTGGCTCAATCTCCACTTTATTAATTTGCTAGCTGTTATTTGTATCATGTTTTGACTTGAGCAGTTTGATTGTTCAAAGGCATTGTAAGAGTTAAAATGAAAAGGGTGTAAGTTAAACACAATGCTGACTTGGAAATATATCGCCGTTCCTTCACTGTCACTGGGTCAAAATCCTGGAACTCCCTCCCTCACCGCATTGTGGGCCAAGAAGGCAGCTCACTCCCAACTTCTCAGGGGGCAACTAGGGACGGGCGATGAATGCTGGGTCCAACTAGTGATACCCACATCCCGTGAACAATCTTTTTAAACATGAGAGTTGTCACTTTTGATTGTGTTACACTAAATGTTTATGACTAGGTAGAGCAATGTGATTACTGCCATAACAAAACCATTTTCATCCCCCCTGATAGGCTTCCCCCAAACTTGACCCAACCATATGCAATCTGATCCTTGTGCTCTCTGATTGAAATATGAGGCTGGATTCTAACCTTTGACCATGCTGTTTGTGACAGAGTGAGAAACCCTGTATCCCTGTCATTTCATACCAAATTTCCAATTATTGTGAAACTCGCAGATTGTTTCTTTTCTCTGATGTTCTTTTGCAGACTCTGAATCAGGTTTTGACTGGTTCACACGTGGAGGATTTTGAGGTGAAGCCTAAAGGATTTATTGTTTGATTTCTCACTGCAGGTCATCTCTGTCAACAGCATCATGTGAAAATGGCCGTGGAACAGTCATAACAATAAGATGTGATCCAGGAAAGGATGGGCAAGGAGAAATCTCTGTACCAAGGTATTCATTACATTCACTGAATGAAAAGTAAAGTTGCCGTAGTTCGCACTCTCTCATGGAATGGCCTAATTTATCGTACAGCTTAACCTGAGGGTCACCATGCCTCAGGTGAGGGGAGAGGTTACCTTCATGGTAACCATGGCAATGGGAATCAAGCCCACGCTGCTGGGATCACCAAACCAGCCATCCAGCCAACTCAGCTAACTGACTTCTATTGCTGAATCTAACATACATGTTATGACATGTTGTAATGTTAATATCGTGACATATGACAATGAGACAATTTGCATATATAAATTTACTCAAGTTAAAGTTGCTGTCTTTTAATAGTAAAAACATGCAAGCTCCCATTCTCCTTCCTTTGACTTCCCTCTCACTCCTGGTGTCTTTCATCTCTTCCCATACTTCTTTCTGTTTCTCCTTGCTTTCTCTTTCCTGCTTTTGCGGATTAGTTCAGTTGATGAGATTCTTGGCCATTGGCTTCAGAGCTGATAGGATGTGTAGTTATTCCTGTATCCACACATCCTTCATTCTCCAACTGGCCAATTCCTTTGCCTATAACAGAATGTTTAGTCTATCCACTGGATTCATTACAGCTTTAAATTTAACATAATCACTGGAACTAAATGTACAGAAATATGTTTGCTGGTAGATTCCTTGGAGACAGCACTGTTCTTTTGTCCTTCAGTTGGGGAACCCCATTGTTACCCCTCCATTGTGTAGCAATTGGGGTTACTTAGAGTAATACAGTTAAGAATTCTAGAACCGTGGAATGGTGGCAGCACAGTGGGAGACCATTTGGTCTGCTATGTTTGTGCTAGCCCTCTTAATGAGCAGCACAGACTCCTGCCAATTTCCTGTAATCATGAAAAATCCATCTGGGTAACTAATGCCCTTTAGGGAAGGAAACTGTCATCCTTACCTGGTCTGGTCTACGTGTGACTCCAGACTCACAGCAATGGGGTTGACTCTTAACTGCCCTCTGGGCAATTAGAGATGGACAGTAAATGCTAGTCTAGCCAGTGATGCCCTCACCCTGTGAATGGCCACTTGATGGATTTTATTTTCCCGTTCTAAAGAATGGATTCCTTTTGAATGTAAACTTGCTCAGATCTCCCTACTGCACTGGAGTGATTTATTTTCCAAAGATTGCTTCCTTGTTTTATCATCACCTGCTGGGAGACGGGAAGGTTAATCAGGGAGAGAACGTTACTGAGAAAGGGCCACTCGATCTGCAACATTAACTTTGATTTCTGTCTACAGATCCTGCCAGACCTTCTGAGCATTTCCAACAATTTCTACTTTTGTTACTGATGTTTACAGCATCTTTTCATTTTTGTTAGAGAAACGTCCTCCCAGTTTTCTCCGTTGCAGGAGCTGTTTGTCTGACTGCAGTTTCTCTTTCTGATCCAGTGGCTGTCCGGGTGGGACATGTGATGGATGCACATTCCTCTTTCTGTGGGAAACTGTCCAAGCCTGTCCACTCTGCACAACAGCTGACTACCATGCAATCGAGGGAGCTTGCAAAGGGGGTCTTCAGGTAAGCTGGAGGAGAGAGCTAGCAGAATATTACATCGTCGAGATGAATCCTATATTTAGCAGCGTTGCATGTTCATAAGGCAGTGGTCGTTTCTCAAATATTTATTGTTCATTATTTCATGAATGGGCATCATTAGATTTAACGAGTAAAGTACTGGGTTAGAACCTTAAGGCAGAATCTTACAGGGCTCTGACTGAAGGGGCGATAGTGACGTTGATGGCAGAATCAGATGAGAATTCTGGCAAAGCCCATCTCAACATCGGGAGCATCTCGCTCCAACTTTTTTGCTTATGCCAATCAGTGTGGTGAGATTTTCACAAGGCAACGTGAAATGCCAATTGATAAGGATGAGTGCATGTTAAACACTTAATTAATATTCAGCTTCTCATCTTAACAAGCACACCAAACAGACTCAACAGTTAGAATTCTCAACATAGAAATCAGAACGGGTGTTCTCTGTGGGTATTGATCACACACACCCACTGCATATCAATGGACATTGGTATTTGACATCTGCCAGTCTCTAGGAACCCTATGGCACCTCTCCAATCCACTTAAAGGCCACTCTGCCCTTCAATGGTGCCCTTGGGCTACCCAAGGAACACTCATTGTAACACTGCAGCAAAGACACTGTGTGCTCAGGACAAACCCCACATCCTACCCCAGCTCAGGGAGACCACAAACCCTCCAACCCAATCTCAGGGACTGCCCCCCTGCCAGCTCAGGGAGACTACGACCCCCACCCCCCTGCCGCCCAGCTCAGGGACCCTGTCAGAGTGCTCACTCAGTCTGAGCTGACCCCGATGCTCACGGTGCCCCTGCCTGGCCTTGCTGTTTAATGCAGGGACAGAGTCAGGAAGTTTGTCGTAGTTGTCATTAGTCCTCTGTCAAGTCAAGGGTGATAGCCTTGGTTCAGGGAGCCCTGGCACTGAAGGTCAAGGGCAGCCTCTGATACCAGTCCAGGGGTTTAGACACGGTTAGTCAGCAGCTCAAAGCGGTCGGAGTCAGGATGCTGTGCACAGAGGGAGTGAGGTGATAGATATCACACACCCCACATCCCGCCTTGATCTTTGTGCGCTGTTGGGGGCTGTTTTCCTCCTGGACTGAGAGAGGGACAGGTATTCAGGGAGATGGCAGATGTTACTGTTGGCGCAGGTGAAGCACAGAGAGCAGGCAGGGTTAGTGGTGTTAGTGTTCGGGGTGGGTGAGGGGGGAGGTGTTGCAAGAAGTAGTGAGAGTGGTAGACCATGAGCCTTGGTGGGAGGTTGGTGCAGTAACAAAGAGAGAGAGGGTGAGGGTGAGGGTGAGGCCTCAGACAGAGAATGGCAGCGTGGACCTTCTTCCTATAGCACTGGACATTCGTCCAGACGGTGAGACTGTTCTGGCCCGGGTGGAAGCCTGGCTCCAGGACGGTTAGGGTCTGGTGTTGTAGCCTCCTTTGCTGGTCCCAGTGGGGGGTGGGGGGGGAAATGTCCCCTGTCCAGAAGGAGCGGCAACTCCTGTCCACAAAGCAGGGCACAGCTACCCCCTGTCCGGGTCAAACGTCAGGAATTGTGCAGAGCAGCTTTAAGGTAATGTTATTGGGTTAATTACCCAGACAGCCAGGCTAGTGGTCTGCACTGATGGGTTGAAGTGCCATTGGTAGAATTTAATTTTGGCTCAACATCAGCAACAACACTATCATTGATTGTTGTAAAACCACCTGGTTTGCTAATGTCCTTTCGGGAATAATATTTACTGTTTCTACCTGGCCTGAGTACATGTGGCTCTAGACCCACTGCAGTGTGGTTAACTCTTAACTACCCTTTGAAATGGATGAGCAAACCAATTCCAAGGGCAATTAGGGATGGTAAACAAATGCTGGCCTTACCAGCCTCGTACAGGCCTGATAAAAAAAGTCAAGACTAAATGAATATGAGGAGGAAAGGGCTTGATGAAGATGGAGGGAAGAGATGAGGGAATCCGTATGTTCCATCTGAACCTCAATGTGTCCTCATTACAAATTAACTGTTAAACCATCATTGCACCCAAAACTTGTTCATCAAATGGCTACTCAGTCTAATATAACTTTACTGTCCCCACCTTAGCGATAATATTTTACATATAATTATTCCAGAGCCCTTGTCATACAACCTTTGCAGAAGTTATAAGGCCTTAAGAGAGAGGAGCAAAATGAGGGCATTCGGCCCATCGAGTTTGTTCCGCCATTTAATCGTAGCCGATATGTTTCTTGCCCCCATTTTCCTGCCTTTTTCCCATAACCCTTGATCTGCTTGCTAATCAAAAACCTATCTATCTCTGTCTTACTACACTCACTGACGTGGCCTCCACAGCCTTTCTGTCGCAATGTGTTCCACACATTAACCAACCTCTGGCTGAAAGAATTCCTCCTCATCTCATTCCAAAAGGGTCATCCCTTCGCTCTGAATAGATTGCCCAGGGTCATTCTTGTTATCCTCAGGGAAGAGGCAGGAAGGTAGAGTTGAGAATGATCAGATTAGCCGTGATCTTATTGAATGGCAAAGTGGAGTCAATGGGCTGATTGGCCTACTCTGCTCTCATGGTTCTGACCAACCCATTTATCCAACACTTGAACCAATGTAAACTAGATAGTCAGGAATGGTGTTCCCTTGTTACAAATTCTCAATCGGTAGGGCTGGGACGTGTTTTTTAGGAATAAGGAAGACCACCCGTGGTAAGCGATCTCACATTTTGCTGCAGTTGTTTTAATCATGAAACTTAATAACTTCTCATTTTAGGAAACCACGTACGTATGGAAGGAGCCGAAAGTGTGCAGCAAAGGTGTCAAACTTCCTGCAAAAAGCATCAGCAACTGTGAGATGATAGATTTTTGGCTGAAAGTTGTTGTAGGAATTGGAGCTTTTACTGCAGTGCTGCTGGTGATATTAACCTGTTATTTCTGGAAAAAGAACAAGAAGTAAGTTCACAGAGAAATGATCTGAATGTTTGAGAATACATGGTATTTATTTCCAAACAAATGTCATTTGATTCAGTTCTCATAAGGACGTTTTGCTGGAATTGTATGATGTTGGTTGGGCCACAGCTAGAGTTATTGTGTGCAGTTCTGGAACCCACCTTAAAGGAGGAATGGGATATCACTGGGAGAAGTTCCAGGGGAGATTTACCAGGATGTTGCCCAGGCTGGAGAGTTTCAGTGATGGAGAGAGATTGGACAGACTGGGGTTGCTTTCCTTAGAGCAGAGGAGACTGAGGGGAGACATGATTGAGTTATATAACATTATGAGAGATATAGGATAGACAGGAAGGATCTTAGCGGAGGGGTCAATGACCATGGCACATTTATTTAAGGGTTTAGAGGGAATGAAAGAAACCTTTTTCACCCAGAGGCTGGTGGAAATCTGGAACTGACTGCCGGTAAGGGTGGGAGAGGCAGGAACCCCCATCGCACTAAGATGTATTTAGACATGCACTTGCAATACCAAGTCAGACAAGGCACTGGGCCAAGTGCTGGAAAACCGGATTAGAATGGTGAAGTGGTGTTTTTACCAGCACAGACTTGATGGGTCAA
This sequence comes from Chiloscyllium plagiosum, assembly GCF_004010195.1. Classification (NCBI taxonomy): domain Eukaryota; kingdom Metazoa; phylum Chordata; class Chondrichthyes; order Orectolobiformes; family Hemiscylliidae; genus Chiloscyllium; species Chiloscyllium plagiosum. The sequence continues at coordinate 53,745,150 of NC_057732.1, forward strand.
AGGGCCTTTTTCTGCGCTATTGACCTCCTTGTGTCAATGATGTAGGAATTTTAAGCACTGGGAGAGAGTATTCAAAAGTTAAATGCTACATGGGTGTTATCAGCATTTTGACCTGGTTTAATTTTAGCCTCGTGGACATTCCCAATCTTAATCACTGGCCCATTGGTGATTGTACTTTCTGTTGCCCAGACCCTAAACTCTGGAATTCCTGCATCAAACCTTTCTACATTGCTTTCCCCCTTTTGAACACTCTGACCAAGACTTTGGCTGTCTGTGCTGATACCTAGTGATGTGTCTTAGTTTCCTTATACTCCTGTCAATCACCTTGGGAGTTTATATTCAGTTCCAGGTGGTATATAAATACTTGCTTATGTTGTTTACATTCATAAGAAATTTGGCAACAAAATGGACTTGTGAAGGCACAAAAACAGAAATTGTTGGAAAATCTCAGCAAGTCTGACAGCATCCGTGGAGTGAAATTAGAGTTATAATTTCAGGTTCAGTAACCCTACCTCAGAACCGATGGTAGCTAGAGAAAAGCTAGGTTTTTATACAGAAAATAGGGTGGGGAGAGAAACCGATCGGTGGAGATAGAGCCCAAAGAGAGAGAAAAACATTAAGACAGACAAAGAAGTAGTTAAAGGTCAGTCTGGGGGAATCAATAGCTACTAATGGGGAACTATTAGTGGCTGGCAATGGGCTGTGTATCAAAGAGTCCTACAGCACGGAGACATTTTGGTTGGAATGTCCAACTGGTCCATTCCAACCAAAATATCCATCAAACCTAACCCCATTTCCCTGCACTTGGCCCCATATCCTTCTATACCTTTCCTTTCCATGTATTTTTCCAAATGCCTTTTAAATGTTGTTAATATACCCGCCTCAACCACTTCTGCTGGCAGCTCATTCCATATACGTACTACCCACTGCGTAAAAAAACTTGCCCCTAAGTTCCCTTTTATTCTTTCCCCTCTAACCTTAAACTGAGTATGTGTCCAGTGGCAGCAGCCAATGTGATGACAAGGCCGAGAGTGTGGGGTTGGGGGAAATCGTGGGGAAAGGTTCTCAGGTCCGAAAACAGTTGAACTCTGTATTGAGTCTGAGACGCTGCAGGGTCCCCAAGTGGAAGATGAGGTGCTGTTCTTCCAGCTTACACTGAGCTTTGCTGGAGCACTGCAGCGAACCTGAGACAGAGACGTTGGCCAGGAAACAGGGTGGGGTGTTAACGTAGCAGGCAACAGGAAGCTCAGTCTTTTTTTCACAGACAGAATGTAGATGTTCTGCAAAACACTCACCCAGTCAACGCTTCGTTTCCCCAGTGTAGAGGAGACCACATTGGGAACAGTGAATGCAGCAGACCAGATTGTGGGGAGTGCTGCTTCACCTGGAAGGTGTGTTTGGGTCCTTGGATACTCAGTAGGGAGGAGGGAATTGTGCAGGTGTTACACCTTCAGCGGTAGCTGGGCTGTGGGGGGTTGTTGGGAGTGAAGGAAGAGTGGACTAGGGTGCTCTGATGGGAACAGTCCCTGCGGAAGCTGGACAGGGGAGGGGAGAGGAATGTGTGCCTGGTGGTGGTGGAATCCCATTGGAGATGGTGAGAATGGCGGCTAATGATCCTCTGGATGTGAATGCTGGTGGGATGGTAGGTAAGGGCAAGAGGTATCCTATCACAATTGTGGGAGGGGAGAGAGGGGGGTGAGGGCCAGAGTGTGGGAGGTGGGTCAGAACCGACTGAGGACCCTGTCAACCATGGTGTTGGAGAATCCTTGGTTGAGGAAGAAGGAGGATCTTGGTGTCCATGTACACAGATCTCTGAAAGTTGCCACCCAGGTAAATAGTGCGGTGAGGAAGGCATATGGCGTACTGGCTTTCATTGGTAGAGGAATTGAGTTCTGGAGTCCTGAGGTCATGATGCAGTTGTATAAGACTCTGGTACGGCCGCATCTGGAATATTGTGTGCAGTTTTGGTCGCCATACTATAGGAAGGATGTGGAGGCACTGGAACGGGTGCAGAGGAGGTTTACCAGGATGTTGCCTGGTATGAAAGGAAAATCGTATGAGGAAAGACTGAGGCACTTGGGGCTGTTTTCACTAGAGAAAAGAAGGTTTAGGGGTGACTTGATTGAGGTGTACAAGATGATTAGGGGGTTAGATAGGGACGACAGTATGAACCTTTTCCCGCGTATGTAGTCGGGTATTACAAGGAGGCATAGCTTTAAATTAAGGGGGGAGGGCCTGTACTGCGCTGTATTCTTCTATGTTCTATGTTCTATGAGGACTCGCCTCCCTCTTTAGCTCCATTTCTCCAACCCCCTCCCCCCCACCGACTTCCCTTCCTCGACATCTATTCCCATTTCTGGAGATAGACTGGCCGCTAATATCCACTACAAACTGACCAACTCCCACAGTAGGTCTGACTACACATCCTCTCACCCTGCTCCCTGTAAAGACTCTATTCCATTCTCCCAGTTCCTCTGTCTCTGTTGCATCTATTCTGATGGTGCCACTTTTCCCCACAATGACCTTTAACCAGTCTTTTGTCTGTCCAATGGATTTTCTCTCTACTTGGGCTCCAGCTCCACCTTACCCCTCCCCCTCACTTCACCCCATCTTCTGTACAAATCCATCCTTTCCCTAGCTACCATCAGTTCTGAGGAAGAGTCACTGGACCCGAAACATTAACTCTAATTTCTCTCCACAGATGCTGCCAGACCTGCTGAGATTTTCCAGCAACTTCTGTTTTTGTTTCTGATCCACATTTGTTTTGGATTTGTGTCCTTGTGAGAGATTTGTGTGTTCCACCAGCCCTTCCTCCTTCTCAGTCTCGATTTGCTTTTTCCTTTTAGGTTAGAGTACAAATACTCGAGACTGGTGATGAACACAAACTCGAGGGAAGTGGAACTCCCTGCAGCTGACAGCTGTGCTATAATGGAAGGTGAAGATAATGAAGATGAAATTGTTTATTCCAATAAACCTTCCTTACTGGGGAAACTGAAATCATTAACTTCAAAGGTGAGAAATATCCGTTTCTCTCTCTCATGCAGTAGGTTTCTCTGGCTGCTACTTGTGCAGGCCTTGTGGACATAATGCAAAATGTAGTAAAAGGATTGATTCATTTTACAGTTAGGAGAAAGTGAGGACTGCAGATGCTGGAGATCAGAGTCAAAACGTGTGGCGCTGGAAAAGCACAGCTGGTCAGGCAGTATCCGAGGAGCAGGAGAGTCAACGATGAAGAGTGTATGCTTGAAACATTGACTCTCCTGCTCCTCCGATGCTTTCTGACTGGCTGTGCTTTTCCAGCGCCACACATTTTGATTCATTTTACAGTTAGTTCAATATACGGGTGTGGGGGACAAGCGCTAATATCCTTCGGTTAGTAATCCAGAACCCCAGGCCAATGGCATTTAAACTCAATATAAATCTTGGAATTAAAAGCTACTCTAAGGTTCCCCTGAAGTATTGTACATCCCTTTACTTGAGGAAGGATGTAGTTGTATTAGAGGCAGTTCAAAGGAGATTGATCCTAGAGGTGAGGGTTTTGGCTTATGAAGAGAGGTTGAGTAGTTTAGGCCAAGACCATACAGAACCACATCACCTCAGGAGATCTCCCACCGACAGCTTCCAACCTCATAGTCTGGGAACCCCGCACTGCCCGGTTCTACCTCCTTCCCAAGATCCACAAGCCTGACCACCCTGGCCGACCCATTGTCTCAGCATGCTCCTGCCCCACTGAACTCATCTCTACCGACCTCGACACTGTCCTATCCCCCCTAGTCCAGGAACGTCCCACATACGTTCGAGACACCACCCACGCCCTCCACCTCCTCCAAGACTTCCGTTTCCCCAGCCCCCAACGCCTCATCTTCACCATGGATATCCAATCCCTCTACACCTCCATCCACCATGACCAGGGCCTCCAAGCCCTCCGTTTTTACCTCTCCAGACGT
>NC_057732.1:53750293-53758765 GCF_004010195.1 Chiloscyllium plagiosum
TCCACGCTTCAGGCTCTCTGCCTTTATTCCTGATGAAGGGTTTTTTCCCGAAATCTCGATTTTACTGCTCCTCGGATGCTGCCTGAACTGCTGTGCTCTTCCAGCACCACTAATCCAGAAATTGGAATTGAGGTGATGGTTAGATCAGCAGTGATTATATTAAATGATGGAGCAGGGTTGAGAGACTGAATGGTCTCCTCCTGCTCTCTATTCTGTTATTATCTCATGTGACAATAAATGGCATTTTATTTTACAATATCTTTTACTTAATCTCTTATGTTTTACACATATGGGGTTGAGAGCAGGATCAGAGGGTGTGAGGATATTTGAACCGAGGATCGTGTAAGGGACGAAGGAAGGTGCAGGAGAGGATCGGGAGCCAGTGAATGAACGTTTAGAATCAGCAAGGATGGAAGAGTGGTGGTATAAAGCAGGAGGATGGTGTGACGATCCCGAATGGGAAATGGGGAAGGGGAGTGGGGGGAGCAAACTGAAAACATGGCACGAGTCATATAGCACGAGGCATGAGCAAATCCACAGTTTTAACGTGAAGAAAGTCAAACTCTTTCTTCCAATTAGTTAGGATTAATTTTAATTTGGTTTTGCTTTAATCACATGGCAACATTTGCCTTAATTAAATTATCAGGAACTAAATCTGATCGATAAATCTTTTACGACTTTTCTCACACAAGGACAAAGAAGATATTTTTGAGTCTGTTCAACTCAAGTCACCAAGAGCTCGCAATATATGAAGATGGAAAAGTTGGCTACGGAAATGTTGGCAGTAATCCCTACAACAAAGCGTGTGTACCAGCTTGAACCATGAAGACATCACAAGTACTACTGTACCTGAAATACTACTGAAAAGAAACGTTTGCAAATAGGAACAGTGTGATTGCCTTATTGTGCTAATTGTAGGGAGTATCAGGTGTAAGTTGCCAAATGTGATAGACACTGCTGGTTGCCTAACTGACAACATAAATCTCAGGAAGAGCTTATATTCATTCTTTTTACTATGTCACCAATATAATTGGACATGTTATTTTTCTTTTACCATTTGTGTGGTTTGCTAAGTTATTTTTCTTTATTCCCTTGTTTCTCCTTGCAGTTAACTGCATTACTTTATTTCCCAAATTTTCAATATAGCTGCATTGAGCTGTATACTGCAACAGTAAGTTCCATAATTTAAAGTGATGGATTTAAACTCTGGATTATGTTTATAATGTACAAAGCAGCAGGTAAGTCAGTGTCTCAATGATGAAAATAACCTTGTAATGTTTACAAGACTGTGAGCATCACATTATTTTCTAAAAGTCCAGGGATCAGAGTTCGATTCCACCTCAGGAGACGGTCTCTGTGGAGTTCGCACATTCTCCCAGTGTCTGTGTGGGTTTCCTCCAGGTGCTCCAGTTCCCTCCCATAGTCCAAAGATATGCAGCTTAGATGGATTGGCCATGGGAAATTGACAATACTGTGCAGGGATGTGCAGGCTAGGGGAGTTGGGTTTAACTATAGGAAATGTGTGGTTACAAGGATGTTTGGGGTCTGGGTGGGATGCTGTTCGCAGGGTTGGTGTGGACTTGATGGGTCAAATGGTCTGCTTCCACACTGAAGGGATTCTATGATTCTATGAAGGATTCTGTGAAAAACCCTCTAACACTATCTCATCTTATCTTGGCTTGATAAAACTCTTTTTGTATTGGGAAGGTTAAACTTCCTGGAGTGTGCATTGAACATGATTCAGTCTGTATGTTATTACAGAAATTGAACATTTGTTGCAAATACCTAACAGACTGTTTAAAGTGTTGGTGTTGGGCTGTGAGAGCTGATGCTAAATCATTTCTTCACTTCCAATGGTTTTAGTTGACACTTGCTCATTGTGCCCTCTTGTGGCTGATGCAAGGTATAGCCGGTCCATGGTGTTCCCTGAAAGTCATTTGCAGCCTGTTATTTTAATCACCATCCTTTATGACATTTTACACGTTATTTCTGTAATGTTTACTAATGCTTCATTATTTTCAATTGTTGACAATGGAAAAAGTAATGCTGCAGAGTTGACCACATTCAATGTATCAGTCAAAGACTGACTTGTTTTTAGTAACTGCACAGAAACACAGGCTTGTAGCTCTTTGAGAAAAGTTACTGAAACAAGGACCCAGTTTTTAATGCTTTGTCTGTTGTAACTGTGATCACTGTCAGAAGTCACTAAGGGTTGGGGCAGGATGTTGCTAGGATGAAACAGGCATTGGACTGTGTTACCAAAGGGAGCAGAAAAACATTGTCACATTTTTAAAATTCAGTGTATAAAGTGCATAGTGAATTAATTGATTTCTGTACAGGCTGTGTAAAAATTGATCTCTGCATTAAAGAAACATTATGGAAAGTTTAATAGATAGTTTTGCTACAACAGGGAACTGCTTAATAACTGAAGAAAGATTCTGAAGAAGTCGTATCAGACTCAAAAACTTAACCTCGTTTTCTCTCCACAGCTGCTACCAGATCTGCTGAGTTTCTCCAACAATTTCTGTTTTAGTTTCATATTTTACAGCACTGATTTGCTTTTATTTAATTAATAACACTATGTGCCCAGGAAAGATCTTCTACACAGATTGTTCCTCCCACCAACCATCAAGTGGCAGCAAGTCTCATTAAAACCATTTGCAAATGTCGGTGAGTGAATGTATTAAACAAGTTTTACTTCGTCAAAGTACTGATCGACATTACTCCTTTTCCTCTAGATCTTGGTGATGTTATATTTAGCAGGCAAGCTTATCGTGTCACAAACTTGTCAACCGAATCAAAGTTTTGCTTCACTCATGAGCAAGGCAGAATAGTCACAACCCACCCGTCAGGTGACCACAGATACCTTTCGCTTTTATATATAAAAAAAAACAAACTCAGCTAGCCAGGTCAGAAATCCTTTCCAGGGCAGTGCTGTTTTGTGTAATCAGAAGGAGTGACCGTGACTTTTGATCCTCAGTTCTGAACTGTGCAATGTTTATGATAATAAATGATTTAGTGATTTGAATTTTTGAAATTGTGAAGTGGGGGTGCAATTTTTGATATAAATATGAGGGTGAAATGTTTCTTTGTAATTTTGTGTTTGTTGCAGTTGTAGATGGAGCACACTGAGGACACAGTGCTGCCGGATTCCCTTTAGATTAAATCAAGGCTCAGTTAATTTAGGTATTACAGTGAGTTCGAAAATTATATACATAAAGATATTTTAGTTCAATGAATGTCTTTTGACTAAGGGGAGAGGTGTTTTGTTTGTTATTTAATAACATGCTAATTTGGCTGTAAACTAGAACTGGAAGATTCAGAATTTAGAAAAATAATTTGAAACTAATGAACAAACATCTCAGCACACTTAGAGAACTGGAAATGAAGAATGATATTTTGATTAAGTTCATAGATTACTTCTCTAATGCACATATTTAACTTCTAGTAAAGCAGTTACTAGTTTTAGTTAGACATTAATTGCAAAACGTAAAGCTCAGTTGGTAGGATAACAAGTTTACAATAGAGTGACAACATAGGTTCGATTCCTACACTGGCTAATGTTACTATAAAGGACTCTCCTTCTCAATCTCTCCCTTCACCTGAAGCATGGTGAGCCTCAGGTTAAATCAGTCCCTTCTCTCTCTCTGAGGGAGCAGCCCTATGGTCCAGTAGGGCTCTGGTGACTTTACCCTTTTACAAAAGATACTTTTGAGCTGTGCATAACTATATTTTGACACAAGAGGGCAGTGTTTCCACGGTGGAGGTGATTGGTACAGTATACTGTGTCTAAGACTATATCCTTTTGGCTAATTGGTCCCTCTGTCCCCACTTTCTCCTTGAGTTTCTGTTCAAGCCTATTTTCATTTTGATCTGTGTAAGATCTGCACAGAATCAGCAGCTGGGCAACATTTTTAAAACATGGTTCAATTTTTAGAAATATTGTTTTTAAACAATATTCCTTAATGTGCTTGATAATTTTGAAGACTTTGATTAATACACTTAAAAATAGATTTATTGCAAAAAATAGCATTTGATTCTCGAGATCAGTTCACCATTTGTGATTTTAAATATCTGTGCGTACTTTTTAAACACATACAGAGCTATTTTGTAAATTGGGGTGATCGGTTGTTTTTAAATTCTTTTTTTAAATTGAAACCCTTTCATGACTTACCTAACAGTCACTTTACTCCCAAAGATTCTGGGGACTGGAGTTTGCTGAAAGATGCGGTGGGTGGAACCTTGGCATGGTGATTTAACTCAGACTGGGGACGTGATCCTCCTTTTGGGCCATGTCTTTTTTAAAAACTAGCACAATATTTCGGGGAAACTTAAGTTACACTTAAAATTTTTCTGATGTGGAGGTGCTGGTGTTGGACTGAGTGAACAAAGTTAAAGATCAGGTTACAGTCCAACAGGTTTATTTGGAAGTACCAGCTTTCAGAGCGCTGCTATTTTGTCAGGTAGCTAGTGGAGTAGGGATGTGGTGGAGTAATGATCTGACTCCACTAGTTACCTGATGAAGAAGCAGCACTTTGAAAGCTTGCACCAACTGTTGGGCTGTAACCTGGTGTCGTGTGATTTTTAACTTAAAATCTCTCAATGCTTTATGCTAGTTTGTGCAGATATTGCAGAGAATAGCACCAGGAAAAATTATGAGATTAACTGGGAAATCCAAGTCAACATAAAACTCTGTATCATTTTAATTTTTAAAAAAATTGTGTGCTTAGTTATAATAAATTAGTTTTTTCTGAATATTACTTGCACTGTTCGATATTAAGTCCACTGCTGGTCAATTTCTCCAAACACAGTGAAGCATAAGTATATAGAGAAAGAAAGTTTTCTGAAGTACAAATGTATGATGCTATGTTTAGAGACAGAGGTTACACCATTTAAAATTCCTTCCACGTGTTGTACATTCGAGTTTTTTTTGAGAATGTGTGCATTGTTTGTGTATTTTGGAGTCATACATTATGTGGTTTTTTTTCTGCCAAGTTGTACAGTCTTTGTTAACCACAATGGTCATGGTCTTTGCTGTCACCTTTCTTAAATAAATGTGAGCAGTTTTGGGACTTTCTGGTGTCTCATATTCTGTTCTTTAAGTTGAAAGGAGTGCAAAATGGAGAGTGACCGATATCACACTTTCTCTCTATGACCCACAATGAAATGGCCCAGTAGAACGGATTTTTAAAATACTTTCATGGGATGTCCTGGCTGAGCCCAGTGTTTATTGCCCATCCCTAGTTGCCCCTTGAGAAGGTGGGATGAGCTGCCTTCTTGAACCGCTGCAGTCCACCTTCTATGGGTTGACCCACAATGCCCTTGAGGAGGCAATTCTAAGGTTTTGACCCAGCGACACTGAAGCAATGGTGAGATATTTCCAAGGCAGGATGGTGAGTGGCTTGGAGGGAAACCTGCAGGGTGTTTCGATGTATCTGCTGCCCTTGAATTTCTAGATAGTAGTGGTCGTGGATTTTAGGCCATAAGACCATAAGACATAGGAGTGGAAGTAAGGCCATTTGGCCCATCGAGTCCACTCTGCCATTTCATCATGGCTGATGGGCATTTCAATTCCACTTACTCGTAGCCCTTAATTCCTTGCAAGATCAAGAATTTATTAATTTCTGCCTTGAAGACATTTAACGTCCTGGTCTCCACTGCGCTCCGTGGCAATGAATTGCACAGGCCCGCCACTCTCTGGCTGAAGAAATATCTCCTCATTTCTGTTTAAATTGACCCCTCTAATTTTAAGGCTGTGCCCACGGGTCCTAGTCTCCCCGCTTAATGGAATCAACTTCCCAGTGTCCACCCTTTCTAAGCCATGCATTATCTTCTAAGTTTCTATTAGATTTCCCCTCAACCTTCTCAACTCTAATGAATACAATCCCAGGATCCTCAGCTGTTCATCGTATGTTAGGCCTACCATTCCAGGGATCATCCATGTGAATCTCAACTGGACACGCTCCAGTGCCAGTATGTCCTTCCTGAGGTGTGGGGCCCAAAATTGGACACAGTACTCCAAATGGGGCCTAACCAGAGCTTTATAAAGTCTCAGAAGCACATCGCTGCTTTTACATGCCAACCCTCTCGAGATAAATGACTACATTACATTCGCTTTTACTTAGTTACTTCAAATCTCTACAGTGTGGAAACAGGCCATTCAGTCCAGCAAGTCCACACTGACTCTCCAAAGAGCAACCCACCGAGACCCATTCCCTTATTTCTCTACATTTCCCCCTGACTAATGCACCTAACACTATGGGCAATTTAGCATGGCCAGTCCACTTAACCTGCACATCTTTGGATTGTGGGAGGAAACTGGAGACATGGGAAGAATATGCAAACTCCACACAGACAGTCACCCAAGACAGGAATCAAACCCGGGTCCCTGGCGCTGTGAGGCTAACCACTGAGCCACAGTGCCACTTCCTTAATCATGGACTCAACCTGTAAGTTAACCTTTAAAGAATCCTGGACTAGCACTCCCAGATTCCTTTGTACTTTGGCCTTATGAATTTTCTCACAGTTTAGAAAATAGTCCATGCCTGTATTCTTTTTTCCAAAGTGCATGACTTCACCTTTGCTCAAGTTGAATTTCATCAGCCACTGGGCTCTGCTTCCAGTCAATGCCCACGGAGCACAGTGGAGGCCGTGGCATTAAATGTCTTCAAGGCAGAGATTGATGAATTCTTAATCCCACAAGGAATTATGGGATATGGGGAGAGTGTGGGTAAGTGATGTTGAAATGCCCAACAGCCATGATTGAATGGCTGAATAGGTTGAATCGCCTTACTTCCACTCCTACTTCTTATGATCTTATAGAATGGTGGAACAGGCTCGAGGGGCTGAATGGCCTACTCCTGCTCCTATCTTCTATATTCCTATCACATAGAAACTGAAAGAACTCTACCAGGACTGTACAGGATAAATGCATGAAGGACATTCCAAATGACTGGAGGCTGCAGAACCAGGGTCTTAGTGGGTGCATGAGAGGGAAAGCATGTCTGACTAACTTCCGAGAGTTTTTCAAGGAAGTCTCAACCAGAGTGGATAGAGGGGAACCAAAAGATTTGGAGAAGGCATTCGACAAGGTACCTCACAGAATCTTAAGTCATCAGGTCAAGACGAAGAAGAAGACTTATGTTAGGATGAGACATGAAGGCTCAGGGGGCTTGAGAGTTACAAGTTAGCCAGGAAAGATCTAAAGAGAGAGCTAAGAAAAGCCAGGAGGGGACATGAGAAGTCGTTGGCAGATAGGGTCAAGGAAAACCTCAAAGCTTTCCATAGGTATATCAGGAATAAAAGAATGACTATAGTAAGATTAGGGCCAATCAAGGATAGTAGTGGGGAGTTGTGCGTGGAATCCGAGGAGATAGGGGAAGCATCAAATGAATATTTTTCCTCTGTATTCCTGGGCCAGATGGGATTTATCCTAGGATTCTCTGGGAAGCCAGGGAAGAGATTGCAGAGTCTTTGGTTTTGATCTTTATGTTGTCATTGTCTACAGGAATAGTGCCAGAAGACTGGAGGATAGCAAATGTTGTTCCCATGTTCAAGAAGGGGAGTAGAGACAACCCTGGTAATTATAGACCAGTGAGCCTTACTTTGGTTGTGGGTAGAGTGTTGGAAAAGATTATAAGAGATAAGATTTATAATCATCCAGAGGGGAATAACTTGATTAGGGATAGTCAACATGGTTTTGTGAAGGGTAGGTTGTGTCTCACAAACCTTAGAGTTCTTTGAGAAAGTGACCAAACAGGTGGATGAGGGTAAAGTGGTTGATGTGGTATATATGGATTTCAGTAAGGCATTTGATAAGGTTTGCTACAGTAGGCTATTGCACAAAATATGGAGGCATTGGATTGTTATGAAAGTGTAGAAGTGTATTGTACCTTTAAGAAAGTGAAGGACTTGACAAACTCACCGAGTGCTGGAGAATTTACAAAGTAGCATTTGGTTCAGAACAGATAGCGCTGGCTGAGTTGCTATGAGATAAAAAAAATTCAAGTTCGGCCAATCAGTTTAAATTATACCTCAAAAATACCAAATCCAATCCAGTTTGAATTGAGTATATTGACAATCTGAAAGGCCAGTGACACAATCCGATGCTTTGGAGGTATAAGATCGGGAAAACCTGAACAATTGAGAAAGAACTGCCAAGCCAGCATGTCAGGAATGCCTGAAAGATAGTTCTCTTAAAGGTACCTTTATCAATCAGTGACCTGTGAAGCCGAATCTTGAAGAAGAAAAAAAGACCAGAATACAGAGAAGAACCAAAAGCTGCCTGGTTTTGAGATAGAACATAGAACATAGAAGAATACAGCGCAGTACAGGCCCTTTGGCCCTCGATGTTGCGCCGATCCAAGCCCACCTAAACTACACTAACCCACTATCCTCCATATACCTATCCAAATGCCTCTTAAATGTTGCAATTGTACCAGCCTCCACCATTTCCTCTGGCAGCTCATTCCA
>NC_057732.1:53758836-53773560 GCF_004010195.1 Chiloscyllium plagiosum
GACCAAAACTGTACACAATATTCCAGATGCGGCCGTACCAGAGTCTTATACAACTGCATCATGACCTCAGGACTCCGGAACTCAATTCCTCTACCAATAAAAGCCAGTACGCCATATGCCTTCCTCACCGCACTATTTACTTGGGTGGCAACTTTCAGAGATCTGTGTACATGGACACCAAGATCCCTCTGCTCATCCACACTACCAAGTATCCGGCCATTAGCCCAGTACCCCATCTTTTTGTTATTCTTCCCAAAGTGAGTCACCTCGCACTTAGCTACATTGAATTCCATCTGCCACCTTTCTGCCCAGCTCTGCAGCTTCTCTATATCCTGCTGTAACCTGCCACATGCTTCCTCACTGTCAACAACTCCTCCGACTCCTCCAACGTTTTGTTTTGTAAATCATAATCGGGGGTTTTATCGGCCTATGAAGATGCTAAACAGGCTATTTTTAAATGCTTATGAATTGGTACCAGAAGCATAAAGACAGCAGTTCAGAAACCTAAAGAAGGAACCAGATCAGACTTATGTTGAGTTTGAAAGAATTAAACATAGTCATTTTTATCGGTGGGTGCATGCTTTGAAAATAGATAAGACCTTTGAGGCTCTAAGAGAGATTATTCTGCTGGAGGAGTTTAAAAACTCACTTCCAGAGATGGTAAGAATTCACGTGGAGGAACAGAAAGTTCAGGAAGTGAGAAGGGCAGCAGAATTAGCAGATGAGTACATGTTGGTGCATAAGACAAGCTTCCATCCAGAATTTCATCCTGTGGGGGATAGAAGGGGAGACCCTACACTACTAAACCAAGAGTAGAGAGCACTGATAAGAATTTACCACAGGATAAAAAAGAAGGCCAAGAGGCTGGAAAGGAGGTGAAAGGCCTCAGGTGTTTCCCCTGTGGTAAAGTGGGACACGTAAAGTCACAGAACTAGTCGTTAAAGAAATACACTGTGAGAAAAGATATGGTAAAAGAAACTAAACCAGTGGCATTGGTGAAGGGAGTAAAGGAGACCCCAAGAAGAGCTGCAGGAGAGCGCACAGCCTAGGCAGGGGCTGGGTATGGAGTTGGTGCCTGATCTCTACAAAGAATTCACCTCTGTCGGTAAAGTTTACTCAGAAAGAACAGGGGGAGAAGGACAAGAAGTTATAATTTTGAGAGATACAGGATCTAACCAGTCACTGATAGTAAGGGATGAGCAAATATGCACTGTTTCTGATCTGTTACCCGAGAGTGTGGTAATTTGAGGGATAGCTGGACACAAATTTAGCGTTCCCCTATGTAAGATTAGGTTGGAGTGCCAACTCAAGTCTAGGGAAGTTACAGTGGGAGTGATTGACAGAGCGTCAGTTCCAGGAACTCAGTTTGTTCTTGACAATGATTTGGCAGGATCCAAGGTGGGAGTGACACCCCTTGTTGTGGAGAAACCCAAGGAAAACCAAGAAACTGAGGAGTAAAAACAGAAAATCCTGGTATTTTCCCAGGCTGTGTGGTAAACAGATCCCACTCTCATAAGTCACAGCACGAAGCGAAAAGTAAAGAGAAAGGTGAAGGAGTTGAGGTTCAGTTAGTGAACACCCTGCTGGTGTAATGGTGCAGGAAAAACCTGAACAGGCAGAGGGCCAGACAGAAGTGTTTCGTCCTGAAAGGCAAGACAAGACAATAAAAGATATATATGTAGATGGAAACTCTGAAAAGCAGGCAGAGAACATAGAACATAGAACAATACAGCACAGAACAGGCCCTTCGGCCCACGATGTTGTGCCGAACTTCTAACCTAGATTAAGTACCCATCCATGTACCTATCCAAATGCCGCGAGAATATTCCTGAGAGTTATTATCTGAAAGATAGAATCCTCAGATGGAAATGGAGACCACGGCAGGTTAGTGCAGAGGAGAAATGGGCTGATGTGCACCAGGTTGTGTTGCCGGTAGCATACAGACAGGTGGTGTTACAGGTTTTTTTTCCTGAGAGTTATTTCCTGAGAGTTATTATCTGAAAGATAGAATCCTCAGACGGAAATGGAGACCACGGCAGGTTAGTGCAGAGGAGAAATGGGCTGATGTGCACCAGGTTGTGTTGCCGGTAGCATACAGACAGGTGGTGTTACAGGTAGCACATGAACTACCTGTAGGAGGTCACCTAGGGGTATGAAAGACTCAGATTGAGGTACAAAAACATTTTTATTGGTCTGGAATGCACAAGGATGTAGTTAACTTTTGGTGAACGTGTTATATGAGCCAAATGGTAGGAAAGCCACAGACGGTATTAAAACCAGTATCTCTGTTGCCAATTCCCACATTTGAAGAACCTTTCACAGGGGTTATAATTGATGGCGTAGGTCTCCTCCTGAGAACTAAAAGTGGGAACCAGTACTTGTTAACCAGAATGGATATGTCTTCCAGATTTCCACAAGCAATTCCATTACGGAGTATCAAAGCAAAAAGGGTGGTCGAGGAGTTAGTAACTTTCTTCACACGGTATGGGTTACCCAGAGAGATTCAGTCAGACCAAGGGACAAATTTTACTGCTAGGCTGTTTAAGGAGGTTATGGATAGCTTAGGTATACAGCACTTTAAATCAGTGAGTATCATCCTGAATCCCAGGGAGCTTTAGAAAGATGGTATCAGACTTTGAAGATTATGTTGAGAGCATACTGACAGGATTACCCAAGGGAGTTTCTCAAAATGGAGAAAGGTGACCCACGGTGTTCCACAGGGATCAGTGGGGCCACTGTTGTTTGTGATATGCATAGATAATCTGGAAGAGGGCACTCTTGGTATGATCAGCAAGTTTGCAGATGACACGAAGATTGGTGGAGTAGCAGAAACAATAGGGGACTGTCAAAGAATACAGGAGAATATAGATAAACTGGAGAGTTGGGCAGAAAAGTGGCAGATGGAGTTCATTCCAGACAAATGTGAGCTGATCCATTTTGGGAAGACTAATTCCAGAGTGAATTATACAATGAACGGAAGAGCCTTGGGAAAAGTTGATGAGCAGAGAGATCTGGGAGTGCAGGTCCATTGTACCCTGAAGGTTGCTGACCAGGTGGATAGAGTGGTCAAGAAGGCATATAGTATGTTTGCCTTCATTGGACAGGGTATTGAGTATAAGAGCTGGCAGGTCATGTTAAAATTGTACAAGACATTGTTTTGGCCGTATTTGGACAACTTTGGACAGTTCTGGTCACCACATTACCAAAAGGATGTGGATGCTTTGGAGAGGGTGTAGAGAAGCTTTACGAGGATGTTGCCTGGTATGGAAGGTGCTAGCTATGAAGAGAGGTTGAGTAGGTTATGATTGAGGTCTACAAAATCATGAAGGGTATAGACAGGGTGGATAGAGATAGGCTTTTTCCCAGGGTGAGTGATTCAATAACAAGAGGTCACGCGTTCAAGGTGAGAGGTGAAAAGTTTAAGGGGAATATACGTGGCAAATACTTTACACAGAGGGTGGTAGGTGCCTGGAATGCATTGCCAACAGAGGAGGTAGAGGCAGGCACGGTAGATTCATTTAAGGTGCGTCTGGACAGATGCATGAGTAAGTGGGGAGCAGAGGGATACAGATGTTTAGGAATTGGGCGACAGGTTTAGACAGTAAATTTGGATCGGCTCAGGCTTGGAGGGCTGAAAGGCCTGTTCCTGGGCTGTACATTTTCTTTGTTCTTTGTTCTTTGATTGGGATAAAGGTATTCCATTCATATTGTTTGCCATTAGAGATGCCCCAAACAAATCTACTCAGTTTACTCCCTTTGAGTTAATATTCAGTCAGGAAGTGAGGGATCCTTTGAAATTAATTGAAGAAAAATTTACAGGACCAAAGTCAGAGATCTCAGACTTAGAATATATATTGGAGGTGAGGGAGAGATTAAATTAAGTAGGTGAGTTAGCTAAACAGCACCTAAAGAGCTGAAGGGCTTTTGTCTGAAACGTCGATGTTCCTGCTCCTCGGATGCTGCTTGACCTGCTGTGCTTTTTCAGCACCACTCTAATCTAGACTCTGCAGTCCTCATTTTCACCCAGCACCTAAAGAGGGCACAGTGTAGAATGAAGCAGGTGGCAGATAAAAGCCCTGAGGCTCGGACGCTTTCCCGAGGGGATGACATGTCAGTACGGTTACCAATGATAGGAGATCCCTTCAAAGCCAGGTTTAGTGGTCCCTATCAAATTGAGAAAAAGTTGATTCAGGTGAACTATTTAGTAAAGATGTCAGTTAGAGAAAAAGGTTTCTGGTATGTCATGTGAACATGTTGAACCGTATTATACTTCAGAGAAAGAACTGGAGAGACAGGTGTTAGTTACTGCCCCGCAAGGTGAGGAATCAAATCCAGATGATGTGGATTTTAATATGCCTCAATATGGATTAAAAAATGAGGAAGTCCTTGAGGAGTGGGATAGGTTAGTAAGCTATCTGTCTCAGGGGTATAGAACACAGTTGAAAGATTTGTTACTGCAGTTTCAGGACATCTGTAAGAATCAGATGGGGAGGACCAATGCTATTGTACATGAAGTAGATGTAGGGAATACTGCTCTGATAAAACAACAGCCCTCTCAGCTTAACCCTTTCAAAGCCAGATAGGTCCAGGTAGAGGTGGAGGCCATGCTCGATGAGGATATCATCGAACCAATCCCGAGTGAGTGGAGTTCACTGATTGTCTTAGTTCCCAAACTGGACGGGACTCAATGATTCTGCGTAGATCATCGGAAGGTCAGTGCCATTACAAAATCAGACTCCTATCCAAATCCTAGACTGGAGGACTGTATCAGGAAAGTCAGACAAGCCAGTTACATCACCCTTCCTGATGAAGGGCTTTTGACCGAAACGTCGATTTTCCTGCTCCTCGGATGCTGCCTGAACTGCTGTGCTTTTCCAGCACCACTCTAATCAAGACTCTGGTTTCCAGCATCTGTAGTCATTGTTTTTACCCAGTTACATCACCAAGTTGGACTTAATCCGTAGTTACTGTCACGTACCTTTACCAGAGTCGGAAAAATAAATTTCTGTGCTTGTAACCCCAAATGGGCTGTTTCAGTTTAAAGTGATGCCCTTTGGAATGACACATTCCAAAGACTTATGAACAGAACTGTGGCTGGGTTAACAAACTGTGCAGTCTATTTGGACAATATAGTGATCTTTAGTAAGTCCTGGAAAGGTCACATGGTACAGTTGGCAGAGCTCTTTGAACAACCACGAGAAGTAAAACTGGTGATAAACTTAAATAAAATGGAATTCGCGAAAGTAGAGGTGATGTTTTTGGACATAACATTGGTCATGGAAGGTTGACCCCACAGAACACAAAGACGAAGGCCATCGAGGAATTTCCACGACCAACCTCGAAGAAAGAGGTACTTCAATTCTTAGGACTCAGTGGATTCTATTGGAAGTTTGTTCCAAACCTCAGCAGTGTAATGGCACTGTTAACTGATTTGCTGAAGAAGAACACAAAGTTTTGCTGGACAGACCAATGCCAGGAGGCATTCGACCATTTGAAATCAATATTAACCACCAAACCAGTTTTAGCTACATCAAACATTTCAAAATCTTTTAAAGTTGCCATCGATGCTAGTGACATTGGAGTTGGAGCTGCAGGAAGATGAGGATGGGATTGAACTGCCAGTTGGTTACTTTTTGAAGAAGATCAACATCCACCAGAGGAAATACTCCATGATTGAAAAGGAGCTATTGAATTTGGTGCTGGCCTTACAATATTTTAATGTGTATGTCATGAACAATGTGTCAGAGATGGTTTCATACAATCTGCTTACATTCTTAGAATGCTTTAAAGACAAGAATATGAGACTATTTCATTGGAGTCTTCTGTTACAGACTTTTAATTTGAAAATCATACATCCTTACAACCTGCAACATGTAATTGCAGATGCGTTATCGTGGATTTAACTGATAGAGTTTAGATGAGATTTGTATTTATTTAATTATATATGAAACAAAGTTAAGGTGAGCTTATATTAAAGTTATCTGTATGTTAGGGTAACGTGTTAAAACAAAAAGAAAAAAAAGCCATCTTTTTAATATGGTGGTTCATTTTTTCTTAAGGGAGGGAGATGTTATGAAGGTGTAGAAGTGTACTGTACCTTTAAGAGACTGAAGGACTTGTCAAGCACACTGAGTGCCGGAGAATTTACATTTGGTTCAGAACAGATAGCATTGGCTGAGTTGCTATGAAACAAAAAAACCAAATTTGAATTCGGCCAATCAGTTTATATTATACCTCAAAAATGCCACCTGCCAATCCAGTTTGAATTTAGTACATTGACAATCTTAAAAGCCAATGTCACAATTCGATGCTTTGGGGGTATAAGACCATGGAAAATTTGAACAGTTGGGAGGAGAAAAGAAGACTGGGATACAGACAAGAACCGAAAGCTGCCTGGTTTTGAGATAAGAAGTTTGTTTTGTGAATCTTAATCGGGAGTTTTATCGGACTAGTATTGTAGAAGGCAAGGTAAAAGATAGGTTAGAGGAAGGTGTTGTAAATAGTTGTTAGTTCATTATTCACAGTTATACTTTAAGAAATAAAGTTGTTAATTTTTACTTTAAATATTTCTTGGCTTCTCGAATTTTTGCAGATTACTGCATGGGATAAATCTTTTCTGTGTTAGATTGAGCAGGAGGGTTTACCCTCTGTCATAACAAGATTGAGGGTGATTTAGTGGTTTGGATCAGAAATTGGCTAGCTGGAAGAAGACAGAGGGCGGTGGTTGATGGGAAATGTTCATCCTGGAGTTCAGTTACTAGTGGTGTACCGCAAGGATCTGTTTTGGGGCCACTGTTGTTTGTCATTTTTATAGATGTTCTGGATGAGGGCGTAGAAGGATGGGTTAATAAATTTGCGGTGGAATTATGAATAGTGCTGAAGGATGTTGCAGGTTACAGAGGGACATAGATAAGCTGCAGAGTGGGCTGAGAGGTGGCAAATGGAGTTTAATGTGGAAAAGTGTGAGGTGATTCACTTTAGAAGGAGTAACAGAAATGAAGATACTGGACTAATGGTAAGATTCTTGGTACTGTAGAAGAGCAGAGAGAGATCTCGGTGTCCATGCACATAGATCCTTGAAACTTACCACCCAAGTTCATAGGGTTGTTAAGAAGGCATACGGTGTGTTAGCTTTTATTGGTAGAGGGATTGAATTTCGGAGCCATGAGGTCATGCTGCAGCTGTAAAACTCTGGTGCGGCCACACTTGGAGTATTGTGTACAGTTCTGGTCACCGCATTATAGGAAGGATGTGGAAGCTTTGGAAAGGGTTCAGAGGAGATTTGCTAGGAGATTTACTGGTATGGAGGGAAGGTCTTATGAGGAAAGGCTGAGGGCCTTGAGGCTGTTTTCGTTGGTTGAGAAGAAGTTTGAGAGGTGACCTAATTGAGACATATAAGATAATCAGAGGGTTAGATAGGGTGGACAGTGACATCACCATCTTTTTCCTCAGATGGTGATGACTTTCACAAAGGGACATAGCTTTAAATTGAGGGGTGATAGATGTAAGACAGATGTCAGAGGTAGTTTTTTTACTCAGAATAGTAGGGGCATGGAACACACTATCTGTAACAATAGCAGACTAACTAACTTTAAGGGAATTAAAATTGTCATTGGATAAATATATGGATGGAAATGGAATAGTGTTGGATAGATGGGCTTCAGATTGATTCCATAGGTCGGTGCAACATCGAGGGTTGAAGGGCCTGTACTGCGCTGTAATATTCAATATTCTATGTTCTATATGCTAAGGTAAGAGCCCACTGTTTTGGATGTTGTATATTAGCCTGGATAGAGAATTCACAAATGGACAGGGAACAGTGAGTGGGATTAGGGTTTGTTTTTGAGGTTGGAAATCTGTGAGCCATGGAGTTCCACAGGGATCAGTGCTGGGACCATGAGTGTTTACAATATACATTAATGACTTGGAAGGAAGCGACTGGCTTGCAGACAATACAAAAATAGGTGGAAAGACAGGGTGTGAGAGGGATATGAACAGATTAGAGAGAGATATTGGTAGGTTAAGTAAGTGGGCAAAAAGTTGGCAAATGGTTTGTAATGTGGGAAAATATGAAGTTGTTCATTTTGGAAGGGAGAACGGAAAAACAGAGAATTATTTAAATGGAGAGAAATTGCAGAAAGCTACAACGCAAAAGGACTTGTGCACTGAAAACTAGCACAGAGGGACAGCAGGCAACCAGGAAGGGCTAATGGAATGTTAACTTGTAGTTTCTGATCCTATCTGTTTAAAATCTTTTCTAGTCCAGCGAATGTCATTGGTGGATGATGACAATTCAATCGATCTGCTCCCACTCCAGGTTCCTCAGCAGCTCTGTGGAGATGTCCTGCATGCTGGTATCAAGCAGCCCTACAGCCGCCTTGTGTCATGTTAATTACTGCACTCAGTAATCTCTACCACCAGGTATATTGCCCCCGATCACCATGACTACTAATTGTGATTCTAGTCAAGATTTCTGCCCTTATTTGGGAGCAGGTTCTGCCCTTGACAGTTACCTCTTCCCTCAATCAAATGGTTACCGGTTCTTCAGTCCCAGAAACTCTCAGTGCTGCCCCCTTGGAAGGTGGTTGGGGAATATTGTTGGCAGCTGGCAGGCAGGACCAGTCTGGGGGTTTAGGGAGGGGGGGGGCTTGGATCTGAAGAGGAGAGAAGGTGGGGCAGCACATCAGGTTGGGTAGAACCATGAGGTGGGAGACATTTGCTGGGCACTAGATTTCGGATCAGAACTGTTCTCTATTCCACCCCCCCCCCCGCCGCACTTCTCTTTGTCTCTCTCTCTCACACACACAGACACAGGTACAGAAATATTCAGGTGAGGCAGCTGGAATACAGGTATGATAACCTCTGTATCGTTACTTAGTTACACCCCCCTCCCCTTTCCTGTAGGAGGCCATTCAGCCCTTCAATTCTCCTCTGCCATGCTGTAAGATCATGGCTGATTTGATTGGTGTCTTAGTTCCATGTTCCTGTCTGCAGCTATAACCCTTGACACCTTTGTCAGTTAATAATCTGACTCAATCTTGAACAAATGTAAATACACAGCCTCCGCTACCTTCTGTGGAAGAGAATTCAATAGTTCAGCATCGTCAGGGAAAAGAAAATCTCTTCATCTGCATTACAAAATGGAGACCTCTTATTCTTAAACTGTGCCTGAAATTGTTATTATTCTTCTTCACAAGAGGAAACTTCCATCTTGTATCCACTTCACCCAAACTCCTCAGGATCCTATTTTTTTTTAAAAAAGACTGACTTGTGTTCTTCTAAACTACAACAGATACAGACCCTTTAATAAGCCTTTCACCCCAAAAAGGAGTTGATTGAACTTTCTCTGAACTTCTTCTGAAGCAATTAAATTGGTTTCTCAAAGAGGAGATCGAACTGTGGATGTGGTCTCCCCAAGGCCGTATATAGCTGTAACTAACCTACAATCCATTTGCTTCCCCGATCACTTACTGAAGCTACATTTGACCTATTTTTGTATTTCATGGTGAGGTCTCTTCGATCACTCTGTACCACACAGTGCTGCAATTTCTCTCCATGTCACTCCACCCCAGTGGGAGGGGGTGCTTAAAATGCCAACCATTGATTGGGTGATGGGAGGGTGATCTGAACCTGGATTTGTGTTTAAACCAAAGATTATGGCTTAGATCTGCCTGAATAAGATATGACATCCCCAAGACTGCCTGTTGGAGCAGTCTGTTCAACAGAGCCCAGTAGGAGGGTTGAAAGAAATGGGAGAGAGATGGCATCACACAGCAGCTGCCCCATATCTACAAAAATGCTGTATGAAAATGAGGAAAAGAAGGAAGCCAGATCGATCTTCATGGGACTTCAAGGTTTGCATGGGGTTGGGGAGAGAAGCAATGTTAGTGATAACTGTGGTTGTAAAATATCTAAGGAAATTAACTTGGAGAGAGTGATGTGGAGGGGCTGGTGTTGGACTGAGGTGGACGATGTCAGAAGTCGCACTGCACCAGGTTATAGTCCAACAGGTTTATTCTTTTTTCACAGAGTCAGTCCCCTAAACTGAGGAGACTCAATCTCCTAGTTTAATTTTTTTTAACTAAGGAGATTCTAAATCTCCTGGTTTTCCCCATCCTCCACACTACCACCTAGCAGCAGTAGTGCTTATATTTTCCCCAGCACCCATGTTGTGTGTGTGCAGGTGTGAGACACAGTGAAAGACATAAGGTGTACAAATCTTTATTCATTTTCCACCACCAGGAAGAAACACCCGAGTGGCCAGTGACAAGTAGTACCCTTCTCATCAATGAGAAATGCTGTGTGACCAAAAA
The DNA here is from genome assembly GCF_004010195.1 of Chiloscyllium plagiosum. Taxonomy (NCBI): domain Eukaryota; kingdom Metazoa; phylum Chordata; class Chondrichthyes; order Orectolobiformes; family Hemiscylliidae; genus Chiloscyllium; species Chiloscyllium plagiosum. Next base: position 53,769,150 of record NC_057732.1, read on the forward strand.
AGTGAAGGGGAGGGCAGGGATTAAATCAAAATAGAGTTGGAGGGGGAAATAAAACACTCCACTCCCTGCGGTGCCCACCTCTCCCTGAACACCTCAAGGGTGTTTCCAACAGGTTTATCTGAAATCACAAACTTCCAGAGCACTGCTCCTTCGTTAGGTAAACCTGAAAGCTTGTGATTTCAAATAAACCTATTGGAGTATAACTTGGTGTGGTGTGACTTCTGACTGGAGAGGAATAACACATTCAACTTCCAACCTAATCCAAATAAGAACCATTTAGTTATACTTTGGTTCAACCAGTTATTTCAAAAGATCCAGACCATTACCTTCACACCTTGCGAGAAAAATTGCTGCTGCATTCATCATTGTAATAAAATCATTTCAGTATTAAAAAAGGAAACAACTGAGATTTGTCAAACAAAATAGCTGTTTATTGTATATGACCGAGGTGGGGGAGGGGGAGGGTGGATGCACGACATGTTGGGGAAAAATCATTGTAATAAGTTATTTAACACCTTTTTGTTTACAGAGAAGTGGTTAGGCAGGAGAACAAGGTATAGTTTTGCAATGATTTCTACTGAGTCTTATAAAAATCTCGGACAACTCCATTGAGAGAAAGATGCTACATAAATTAAAAATACTGAGTACTAAATCAGTCCTATCAGTAGTCAGGTTTTTATTCAGTTTATTTTACAATGAAGTCTTGTTTTGTGCTGTTAGAACCATAAGTTACATAATGTAACTATTTATATATACAACATAAAAATTACTAAGCATTCTATTGCAAATACATCAAGTGGTAATAAAACCTCAAAACTTTATAATAGTCAGTTTGTCATATTTCATACAGTACTTGCCCTAAGTAAACAGTTTATAACAATGTATGTAAATAATAGTTATTTACAGGATAAAATACTATTAACCAAAAAAATCCAAGAGTACTATTAGTTATTTACAGCCCTTAAAAATAATTTATTACGCTGTTTCTACAAAAACAGGTTACTGGTTCACCATAGCACAGTGTGCGCAGATTTAACAGTACAACAGTTTGACAGCTGTATTAGGAAACAATCTCACAAAGATGACGTAGTTGAGTCTAGAATTTCTCTTCCATTGCAAACAGTAGGAACATAATGGGCACTGGCAGATGCTGTAAAAGCAAGAGTATCAAGACAAGTTACTCCGAATGTAGCAATACACAATCATTCAAATAAAATTCTATACTTCCACTGCTTTCGTTCCTGTTTGATCTGGTTCTTCTCGCTGTTTGATTCCTCAGCATTAATGTCCTTTCTTGATGTCAGCCAAGGCTACATGTGTTAGAGGCTGTTCAACTCAGACAGGCATCACAGCTGAGTCCAATCCCATCCTCATGCACAAGTCCACAATCAGGTGTTTCCCAGGTGCACTGATGAGGGGCTTGAATATTGGTCAGTTTTCTCAGTCTGACTCAATGGTGATGAGGTCAACTCCAGACTTTCAACAGTGTAATGGTCAAAACTCATATCAACTATTTATGCCATAGCTCTCCCTCTCTCATATATAATAATTACATTAATTCAATTGTAATAATTAGTCTAGATAGCATCGCTAAAAGGCAATGGTTAATATTTAAGGAACAAATGCATGCTCTCAAGCAGTTATACATTCACTTCAGGCAAAAAGGCAACAGCCATGGCTAACAAAGGAAATTAAAGATTGTATCAGATCCATAGAGGAGAGAGATAAAGTTGCTCAAAATTGTAGTAAGCCTGAAGACTAGGAACAGTTGAGAATTCAGCAAAGCAGGACTAAAGGGTTAATTAAGAGGAGCAATAGAGTATGACAGAAAACTTGCAAGGACAGAACATTCACAATAAGGTAGATGTATTTACAGCACGAATATGGATATGATATGGTTACAATTATCGAGACCAAGCTGTAGGGATGGTGGTCAGTTAGCTCAGGTGGCTGGATTCTCTGCTTTGCAATGCAGAGTGATGCCAACAATGTGGGCTCAATTTCCACACCAGCTGAGGTGACCATGAAGGCTGGTCCTTCTCAACCCATCCCCTCACTCGGGGCGTGGCAACCCCCAGGTTACATCACATTCCCAGGTATCTCTCTCTGATGGGGGTGCAGCACTTTGGTACCATGATGCCCTTATCTTTATGGCTGTAGGGTGACCAATGCAAGAACAGAAATGGAGGTGAAGTGGAAGATTAAGTTACTGCAATAAAACCATAAAGACCAGAAAACACAAAGGCAGAAATTAGGCCATTCAACCCGTCAAGTCTTTTGCCATTGAATTGATAAGTTTCTCATCCCATTCTCCTGTTTTCTCCCCATTACCCTTGATCCCCTTGATAGTCAAGAACCTATCTATCTCCATCTTAAGTATGCTGAATGACCTGGCCTCCATAGCCTTCTGTAACAATGAATTCCACAGATTCGCCGCTCTCTGGCTGAAGACAATTCTTCTTGTCTCCATTTGAAAAGGTCTTCTAAGGCTGTGCCCTTGGGTCCTAGTCTCTCCTACAAATGGAAACACCTTCAGTAATGAGAAAGGTTCTTGACATAGGTCAATTGGGTGTGGAATCAATTTGTGTGGAGCTAAGAAGTAACAGGGATGGAAAGCATTCATGGGTGTTATCTACACATCTCCAAATAATAATGGCGAGCTAGGGGAAGGCATTAAACAGGAAGGTAGATACACATGCAACAAGCAAGCCATAGTGATCATGGGTGACTTTCATGTACATAGAAACTGGACAGACCACATTAGTAATAAAACCGTAGCAGATGAATTCTTGGAGTGTATACAATTTTTTTTAGGTCAGTAGATTGAGGAACTAACTCAAGAATGGACATTTCTAGATTTGGTTTTGTGCTATGAGAATGCTAAATCTTCAAGTGAGAGGTCCTTTAGGAAAAAGTGATCATAACATGATTTCACTGGAATTGAAAGTCAAGTAGTCCATTCCAAAATTAGGATCCTTAAATTTAAACAAGGACATTTCAAAGGTATGGAGGGTGAATTCGACGATAAAATATAGGAGCAGAATTAGGCCATTGGCTCATTGAGTCTGGTCCAACATCCAATCATGATTGATATCACAATAAACTAGATAACATTACCTAAGGGCAATGGTTAGTGTTTAAGCAATAATTGCATGCACTCCAGCTTTTATACATCCACTTCAGGCAAAAAAAACCACAACGGTCATGGCTAACAAAGAAAATTAAAAATAGTATCAGATCCAAAGAGGAGATCGATAATGTTGCTCAAAAATGTAGCAAGCCTGAAGACTAGGAGCAGTTTAGAATTCAGCAAAGGAGGACCAAGGTGTTGATTATGAGGAACAGTAGAGTATGACAGTAAACGTGTAAGGAACATTAAAATCAGACTGTAAAAACATCTATGAATTTGTAAAAATAAAAAGATTATTGAAGACAAATGTTAACCCATTACAGAATTGATAATGGAGAATAAAGGGAACATCTGAGTAATTAAACAATAACTTCTGATCTGTCTACACAGAAGAAGTTAAAAAAAAAACTTCCTAGAGAAAGCAAAGGTTTTTGTGAAGGAAGAATTGAAGGAAATTAGTAAAAAGCAGTGCCAAGAAATTAATGTGACTGGAAGCTGATAAACCTCCAGGATCTGGTAGTCTACATCCCAGGGTAATAAAGGAGGTGGCCGTAGAAATATTGCTTGTATTGGTTGTCATCTTTCAAAATTCTGTAGATTCTGTAATAATCCCCATAGTTTGGAGGATTGCACATGTTTACTGTTTAAAAAGGGATGAATGGAGAATAACAGGAATTACATAACCTTTAGCCTAATATCAGTGTCGGGAAAATGCTGGAGTCTATTATAAAGGGATGAAATAACAGGAGACTTAAAAAAAATCAATGGTGTCACATAGAGTCAGCTTTGGTTTACGAAAGAGAAATCATGTTTGACAAATCATGTTTGACAAATCATGTTTGAGGATAATGAGTAAATGAGGGTGAACCATGAGGATGTGATATATTTGGATTTTCGGAAAGCTATTCACATGAAGTAATTATGGTACAAAATCAAAGCATATAGGATGGGCGGTAAAATACTGACATGAATTAAGAACTTGTTCACGGATAGGAAACAGGGATTCGTAATAAATGGTTCATTTTCGGAATGGATTTGTGGGATGCCGGAGAGGTTAGTACTGGGCCCCAATTATTCATCATGGATATCAACAATTAGAATGAGGGTATAAAATGTAGTATTTCCAACTTAACTGAGGACATAAATGTAGGTGGGATTTTGAATGGGGAGGATCAAGTAGGCAAAAGTGAGGACTGCAGATGCTGGAAACCAGAGTTTAGATCAGAGTGTTGCTGGAAAAGCACAGCAGGTCAGGCAGCATCCGAGGAGCAGGAAAATCGT
>NC_057732.1:53773803-53779100 GCF_004010195.1 Chiloscyllium plagiosum
TGAACCCTTTACAAAGGTTCCACACCCTTCCTATAATGCAGTGACAGAACTGCACACAATGCTTCAAGTGTGGCTGCACCAAAGTTTTGTACAGCTGCAACATGACCTCGTGGCTCTGAAACTCAGTCCCTCTACCAATAAAAGTGAACACACCGCATACCTTCTGAACAACCCTATCAACCTGGGTGGCAATTTTCGGGGATCAATGTACATGGACACTGAGATTTCTTTGCTCATCCATGTGACCAAGAATCTTAGCATTAGATCAGTAGTCTGCATTCCTGTTACTCCTTCCAAAGTGAAACAGCCCACACTTTTCCGCATTAATCTCCATTTGCCACCTCTCAGCCCAGCCCTGTAGCTTATCTATGTCCCTGTGTAACCAGCAACATTTTTCCACTCTGTCCACAACTCCTCTGACCTTGGTGTCATCTGCAGATTTACTAACACATCCTTCTACACCCTCATCTAGGTCATTTATGAAAATGACAACAGCAGTGGCCCCAAAATTGATCCCTGTGGTACACCAGTACTAACGGGACTCCAGGATGAGCATTGGTAAAAACAAGGGCTGCAGATGCTGGAAAGCAGAGTTTAGATTATAGTGGTGCTGGAAAAGCACAGCAGGCCAGGCAGCATCTGAGGAGCAGGAAAATCGACATTTCGGGCAAAAGCCCATCATCGGGAATAGAGGCAGGATGCCTGCAGAGTGGAGAGATAAAAATGCCATTCTATGCTAATCTTCCCCCACCCCACCCCCCTCTCATTTATCTCTCCACCCCGAAGGCTCCCTGCCTCTATTCCTGATGAAGGTATTCTGCCCAAAACGTCGATTCTCCTGCTCCTCGGATGCTGCCTGACCTGCTGTGCTTTTCCAGCACCACTCTGATCTAAAACCTTGTGAGTGGTGAGGATGATTGAAAAAGGTTTCATGGTAATTTATACAAGTTAAAAATTTCCGAGTGGTGGTGGCTGCGGCATTGATGTCTGTTATTTCAGGGTTTCACATGTTCTGCTGCCAAAGGTGCAGGTAACAAACAGAAAAGCAATGGAATTATCCCCCTTTATTTACTTACAATGTGAGTGACTAGTGACAGTTCCGCTGACACTGAACCTGTTCATGGTCAGTCTGTGGCTGGTTACATTCTTCTGTGGTTGAAACACAATAATGTGCACCTTTGGTGCAAAGAGACAGCCTAACACCACAAAGCCGCTCAGACTGACGGAGATGCACATGGTCGTCGTCTGAACCTGCAGAACAAAAGCAAGTATTAAACTATTGAACTCGTTCTTATAGCTTGGAGATAAAACTGACCCCAAATTATAAAGGTGCTTGTTCCAGATCAAAATCAAGAGTTAGGTTTCCTGACATGGTTTTCATTCAGGGGATGTGGGCATCGCAGGCTGGGCCCAGCATTTATTGCCCATCCCTAGTTGTGTCTTGAGGAGGTGGGGGTGAGCTGCCTTCTTGAACTACTGCAGTCCAGATGCTGTGGGTATATCCAGAATGCCATTAAGGAGGGAATTCCATGGATTGAGAATCCAGGAATCAAGGTGTTCTAAAATCAATCTAACTTTTCAAAAAGCCATAGAGTATAAATTACTGTTGATATTGCTATCTTTGGAACAGCCAATGTGTTTGTTCAATTGAGGTATTCAAAAGGGTATTGGCTGATTGTTTAAATAGAATAATGTGCATGGTTATGGGGAAAAGACAGGGGTTTGCCACTAAGTCAATGCTCAGAGAAACGGTGCAATCACGATGGGCTGAATGGCCTCCTTCTGAATTGTAACAATTCTCAAGCAGTTTGACGATTGTGTTGTGATATTTACAATGGCTACAATGTTAATGGTAATTCTTGCCTTTGTTTTCAAAGTGTTATGGACTAGGCCAGACCACTCAAAACACTCTTAAGCAGGCAGCCCCAGACCATAACTTTGCAATTTGTTTTGGTAAGTGTACGGTGAAAACTACCTGGTGTAAGATAGCTAGGTTGACTACTAGATTTTAAAATAGACAAAAGTTTATTCGCAAAATTACACAGTGAAACACAAAGAACAGAATAAAGAACCCCTACAGAACTTAACCTATCCAGCGAAACTTAATTATGCTGTTCCGAATATACACAACAGTCCCAATAAACAAACTCCCTTTCAATGGAACACATGCTTACAGGTTGAAGTTGAAGGGCAGAAAAGAGAGAGAGAGAGAGTTTCCACACAGCTCCCTGTTGAATTTCTCACCAGTTCAGGGCTGATCTAAAACTCCTCAGCTCAGCTAAAGACCTGACCACTCCCCTTTCTTTATACAGGTCACTTCTAAAACATGACCACTTTGGCCTGATGTCTCATACAAACAAAAGGCCTCTAAAAATCCTTTCCATCTCTGTACCAAACCAGACTGATCGGAGCCCGGCCTGGTTTATTGCCCCTTTGAAAGTATTCAAGGACAGAGTCTCCTTGAGCCAAGGGACAGCTTTTAGAAAAAAAGGGACTAACTTTGTGACATCTCCCCCCTTAAGAAAAATGAACCGTCAATACCAAAAGATGGCTTCACTTTTAACCCTGTAAAACCCAGTTAGTAGTCTAAACACACATATGCACTATACTAACTATAAACATGCAAACATGCACAACCCTGTGCAAATTCAGGCCGCTGTACACCCACCACTGAATGCCTCCGTATCTCGTTTGAAACTCGATAACACATCGCCAATCACGTTTCCGTGACCTGCCACCTGCACAATTGTCACATTGAACGGCTGCAACAACAAGCTCCATCCAAACAGGCTGGTGTTTTTGTCCTTAAATGTTTCCACAAATGTCAATGGTTGTGATCAGTGTATATGTTTGTCTCAGATGCATTGCTGGTAACATAAACACTGAAATGTTGTAATGTCACCATCAAGCTTAAAGTCTCTTTCTCCACCATTAAATATTTCTGTTGACGAACGTTTAACCTCCTGGAAAAATACCCAATGGGTCTTTCTATTCCCTCGTCATCCTCCTGCAGGAGCACCGCACCAACACCCACATCACTGGCATCGATAGCCACCTTGAAAGGCTTTGTGTAATCCAGTGTGGCTAATACTGGGGCAGTGGTTAACACACATTTTAGGCTGTCAAGTGCCTTTTGACAGCCTGCTGTCCACTGAAACATCTTGCCCTTTTTTAACAATTCAGTGAGTGCTAAAGTTCGGCAAAAACTTTCAGTAAAATCCACTCAACCCCAGGAACCGTAGTACTGCTTTTTTCATCAACAGTGTGGGAAATTCCTCAATTACTTTTGTTTTCACATCTCATGGGGCCATTTGTCTGTGTTCAATAACATGGCACAGGAAGGGCCACCAAGCCTGCCTGCCCAGCCAGTTCTCCAGCTCCATTTAATTGTTCTCTAAAATTTGACACATAGTCCAAATGGGTGGTCTCTGAATGCTGACTAATTAATTTCTCCTTAATCAATTTTAACGGTCCTCTTACTTCATGCCCCAAAATTAATTCAAATGGACTGAATTTGGTTGATTCATTCGGTGAATCTCTGATCACAAAAAGTACAAACAGAACTCCCTTTCCCAATCGCCTGGATAATCCTGACCATAAGCCCTCAACATGGTCTTCAGTGTTTGATGTCACCACTCTAGCGCTCCCTGTGATTCCGGATGGTACGCAGTAGGTTTGAATTGCTTTATTCCCAAGTTATCCATAACCTCCTTGAATAGTTTGGATGTGAAGTTTGATCCTTAATCTGACTGGAATTCTATTGGTAGTCTGTATCTAGTAGAAAAAATTAAGTATTTCTTCTACAGCCCTTTTAGATGTTGCGTAATGGGATAGCCTATGGAAATCTAGTCGACACATCCATTATTGTTAATAAATCCTTATTCCCACTTTTTGTTTGACGTAGGGGACCTATGCAATCAATCAAGACTCTTGTGAAAGGTTCCTCAAATGCAGGAATAGGTATTAAAGGTGCAGGTTTTATTACTGCCTGTGGTTTTCCGGTTAGCTGACATGTATGACACGTCTGGCAAAACTCAATTACATCCTTGTGTAAAAATGTCTTTGTATTTTAGCCTGTGTTTTCCTCACCCCTAAATGACCTCCAAGTGGTAGCTCATGCACCGCTCACAGCACCTCCTTTCTATATCCTACTGGCAAACCAATTTGATGAATCTCTGCCCATTTCTGATCTACTTGAATGTGTGATGGTCTCCATTTCCTTATTAAGACATCATTTGTTAAGTAATAACACACAGGAATGCATTCACTTTCTTTCTTTGTAAATGCCTTTTGATATAACTGTTTTTATTCCTCATCTTTTTGCTGTAATTCAATCAGCTTAGCAGAGCTAAAATTATTGGCATGTTTACCTATTTGCCCCTTCTCTGCTCCACTTATCTGATCAAAGAAAGTTTCAGATAACACTACATCAGCTTCCTTATCTGTGCCTTTTGATCTCTCCTGTTTCAACTTGTGCCCCTGTGATCTTATGATCACACAATCAGGGAACATTCCTGGATAAACATTCTCCAGGTCTTCAGTTGTCTACGTCTCCACTGGCTTTTCAACTAGAGTAGGCAGCCCACCTATTGGTGAATCAGCTCTATCATTTGCAAGGACAGATTATATTCTTTGAGCTGAGAGTTTGTCCAGTACGGGGTAAAAACAATGACTGCAGATGCTGGAAATCAGATTCTGGATCAGTGGTGCTGGAAGAGCACAGCAGTTCAGGCAGCATCCGAGGAGCAGTAAAATCGACGTTTCGGGCAAAAGCCCTTCATCAGGAATAAAGGCAGAGAGCCTGAAGTATGGAGAGATAAGCTAGAGGAGAGTTTGTCCAGTACTCCTATCACAGATTCTCCACTCTTCTCTGGACACTCTAGCCTCACTTTACATAATTGAGCACTTTTTGTCTCACCATGAATTCCTGTTACCAGCACCCTTCCTGGCAATAGTCCCTCAGGAGTACATATCCTGTGATCCTTAATATTGTAACCTCCTTACCTGCTGCTCCTGGCCTATGTGAATAAACTTTACCCTTGCGTGTACATTTTTTCAGCAGATCTGGCACTTCCTCCTTAACCAACCTCTGGACATCTTGTACACTCTGAGGCAGTTGTCTAACTTCCCTTGTGCTTTTTGTTACTAGTCCAACAAAACTCCCAGGCTTGTCTGGTTTACCTACATCTGGCTTTCTCCTAGCCCACCAACACTGTGGTTTTGTGTGGCCCACTTTATAACAATGAAAACACCGGAGATTTTTAACATCTTTGTCCCCCTCAAGGGTTTCTTTTTTA
>NC_057732.1:53781245-53782334 GCF_004010195.1 Chiloscyllium plagiosum
CAATTGAATCCTTGCCATCGTTATAGATTCTAATGGTTTCTCCAGCAAGTTTAAATGCTGAGCTACTGCTGTAGTTATCTCTCCTTTCCTCACAGAAGCAGGCAGTTCCAAATGAAGCTTCTCTGCTAATTCTTGCAACTTGGTCTTATTCACATTTTACAAACCTTCCAAAGTCACGGCATCCACACCCAGAGAACCTCGGCGACTGAAAGAGCCTTTACGATTCCAAGCTTTGTCTACCCAACCAAACCAACACCTGAAATAAAGACACGAGCACCTACCACTCGCTGTTAAAATCCCGCAAAGAGCTCCCAATCTGTTATGGACTAGGCCAGACCACTCAAAGCAACAGCCCTAGACCTAACTTTGCAATTTGTTTCGGTAAGTGTACAGTGAAAGTTACCCGGTGTAAGATAGCGAGGTAGACTATTAGATTTTAAAACAGACAAAAATTTATTCACAAAATTACACAATGAAACACAAAGAACAGAATAAAGAATCCCTACAGAACTCAGCCTATCCAACTAGACTTAATTATTCTGTTCCGAATATACACAACAGTCTCAATAAGCAAACTCTCTTTAAAAACCAGTATAAATAGAACACATGCTTACAGGTTAAAATTAAAGGACAGAAAAGAGAGAGCAAGAGTTCCCACACAGCTCCGTGTTGAATTTCCCAGTTCAAGACTGAACTAAAACTGCTCAGCTAGAGAGCTGACCACTCCCCTTTCATTATACAGGTCACTGCTAAAACATGACCACTTTGCCCTGAAATCTCATCTGTTTACATATAAACAAAAGGCCTCTCAATCCTTTTCACCTCTGTACCAAACCAGTCTGATCGGAGCTCGGCCCAGTTTATCACCCCTCTGAGAAAAACCAAGGACAGAGTCTCCTTGAGCCAAGGAACAGCTTTTAGAAAAAAAAGGGACCAGCTTTGTGACATAAGAAATCAAATTCATGTTAGAATTTTGGCTTGAAATTGACTCTGCGACATTTTCACTTCGTAATGTTACATGGAGATACCAACTGATCCAAGTATAATTTGACTCTGAGCTTGCTGTATTACGTATTGTCTGAAATCACT
>NC_057732.1:53782834-53783290 GCF_004010195.1 Chiloscyllium plagiosum
CTCTCCACCTTTACTGTTTTTGACAAGTGGTGAGGTGAGTTTCTCACTAGATAGCAGCAAGTTGCCAATTAAAGAAGATTATCAATACCAGATAGCCACATTAATATTCAATATCCTATCTCACCAAGTCGCTTGTTGAGAAAAATCAACATGGAAGCAAAGAATGGGAACCTGGTGAATTCATCTCATCCCTTGCCCTGAACAACTTCCATGTTGGACACTAAGCACCAAAATCCCAGGACAAGCTTCAAAGGGCACAAGATACAAACACACACACACACACACACAAATAAACTATCATGTCAAAGAATAAAGAACAAAGAAAATGTACAGCCCAGGAACAGGCCCTTCGGCCCTCCAAGCCTGAGCCGATCCAAATCTACTGTCTAAACCTGTCGGTCAATTCCTAAGCATCTGTATCCCTCAGCTCCCCACCTACTCATGCATCTGTCCAGA
>NC_057732.1:53785175-53800014 GCF_004010195.1 Chiloscyllium plagiosum
GCACACAGCCTTCCTTCATTATCTTTTAGTGGACCAATCCTTTCTCTAGTTACCCACTTGCTTCTTATATAAGAATAAAATGCTTTGGGATTCTCCTTAATTCTGCTCGTTAAAGCTATTTCATGACCCCTTTTAGCCGGCTTGATTCCTCGTTTAAGACTTGTCCTACTCTTCCGATATTCCTCCAGGCTGCGTAGACCTTATGTACGCTTCCCTTTTCCTCTTGGCTAGTCATACAATTTCTCCTGTCATCCATGTTTCATGAATCTTGCCCTTCCTATCCTTTGCCTTCAACGGGACATGCCTATCCTGCACTGCCGTTAACCTATCTTTGAAAGCCTCCCACATCTCAAATGTGGACTTCCCTTCAAATAGCTGTGTCCAATTCACATTTCTGAGCTCCTGCCTAATTTTGATATAATTGGCCTTAACCCAGTTTAGTGCTCTTCCCTTAGGACCACTCTCATCTTTATCTACGAGTATTCTAAATCTCACAGAATTGTGATCACTGTTCCCAAAGAAATGCCCCACCGCAACTTCTACCACCTGTCCTGGCTCATTCCTCAGTACCAGGTCCAATATGGCCCCTTCCCTCGTCAGACTATGGACGCTTCTTACAAATTCTACCCCATTCAGACCTCTGACGCTAAGTGTATCCCAGTCAATGTTGGGAAAATTAAAATCTCCCATCACCACTACCCTATTGCCTCTACATCTTTCCATAATCCATTTACCTATTTGTTCTTCTACCTCACGCTCACTGTTGGGAGGCCTGTAATACAGCCCCAACAATGTAACTGTACCCTTCTTATTTCTCAGCTCCACCCATAGTGCCTCATTACCCAAGACCTCCATAGTGTGCTCCTTTAGCATAGCCATGACATCGTCCTTGACCAGCAATGCAACTCCACCCCACCTTTTACTTCCCTCCCTGTCCCTGAAGCGTCTATATCCTGGAACATTTAGTTGCCAATCATCATGCCCTTCCTTCAACTAAGTCTCTGTGATTGCTATAACATCATACTCCCGGGCACCAATCCAAGCCCTAAGTTCATCTGCCTTACACACTATATCCTTGCATTAAAGTAGATGCATTTCAGGCCACCGGTTTTTTTTGCGCTCATCTGCTCCCTGCGTGGGTGGCATGGTGACACAGTGGTTAGCACTGCTGCCTCACAGCGCCAGAGACCCGGGTTCAATTCCCGTCTCAGGCAACTGTTTGTGTGGAGTTTGCACATTCTCCCCGTGTCTGTGTGGATTTCCTCTGGGTGCTCTGGTTTCCTCCCACAGTCCAAAAATGTGCAGGTTAGGTGAATTGGCCATGCTAAATTGCCCGTAGTGTTAGGTGAAGGGGAATGGGTCTGGGTGGGTCACTCTTCGGAGGGTCGGTATGGACTTGTTGGGCTGAAGGGCCTGTTTCCACACAGTAAGTAATCTACTCTTCCCCTTGTTAATGCTATCTTCATAATTCTTACAGTCTCCAGTCTCCACCTTGCTGCCTACTTGTTTTCTCTTCTGGTTCCCAGCCCCCTGCCACATTAGTTTAAAACCTCCCCAACAGCAGTAGCAAAAACTCCCCCAAGGACATTGGTTCCAGTCTGGTTTAGATGTAGACCATCCATTTTGTAATAGTCCCACCTTCCCCAGAACCGTGAATCCAATGTCAATTGTCAGAAAAAACCATCTGGTTCACTAATGTCCCTTAGGGAAGGAATCTGCCAAGCTTACCTGGTATGGCCTACATGTGACTCCAGAACAACAGAAATGGGGTTGACTCTTAACTGCCCTCTGGGATATTAGGGATGGGCAATAAATGCTGGGCCTAACCAGCGATACCCTCAGCCTGTGAATGAATAAAAAAAGCCTTAGGTTGCCACAGTAATTCCAATTGTAATGCCACAGCAAGGACACTGTGTGCCACCCCTCATCCACCAGCTCAGGGACATCACTGGGCTGTATCTCCAGGCTCCTCACTCACTGCCGTAACATACACTTACTCTGAGCCTTCCCCAATGCCCTCACCATCCTTGCATTGCCTTGCCTACCAGACTCACTGTTGTCTCACCTTTAAATCAAACATTAATGGCTTCAAATCATTTAGCACCAACACATACAAAGTGTTATTCAAAAATAATGATGCAAGGAGTATATGGCTGGATGGACATATACAACCATTCTCCAAGTTATCCAACAGCATCGATAAGACCTATCATTTTCGAAATCTGATTTGATAAAACTTGTGGATTATTACTCTCTTAACTAATGCCAGTTCCTAGTTCCTGATTGTATAACCATATATAAAGCAATTAGGAGAAAGTGAGGACTGCAGATGCTGGATATCAGAGTTGAGAGGGGGCACAGGAAAAGCACAGACAGTCAAGTGACACCTAAGGAGCAGCAGAATCGACATTTCAGGCAAGAGCCCTTCATCAAGAATCAGACTGGGAGCCAAGGGGGCTGAGAGATAAACTCTTCATCAGTAACGAGGCTGGCAGCCTTGGGTTGGAGAGGTAAATAGGTGTGGGGAGGGGCTGGGAGAAGGTAGCTGAGAAGGCAATAGGTGGATGGAGGTGGGGTAATGGTAATAGGTCAGAGAGGAGGGTAAAGCGGATATGTGGGAAGGAAGATTGACAGGTAGGACAGGTCATGAGGGCAGTGCCGAGTTGGAAGGATGGATCTGGGGTAAGGTGTGGGGAGGGGAAATGAGGAAACTGGTGAAATACGCTTTTATGCCATGGGGTTCTTCCTCCAGGCGTTGGGTGGTTAGGGAGTGGCAATGGGAGGAGGCCCAGGACCTACATGTCCTCGGCAGAGTGGGAGGGGGAGTTGAAGTATTGCAAAGGCTATAAAGAAATGCCTATTAATTCAGCAGAAAGGATTATTTTAGTTTCCCCCACAAATTTGATGTGTAACTTTACCTATTGCATGGTGCCAAACCTTACAAATCAGCAAGATCCCATAATCAATCTTTGACTTTTTGTGAATTTAGAGTAATGGGCAGAATCCATTTTTGTCAGGTGTCGAGCTTGTTGATTCGATTTGATTTTCAATTGTCGCATGGACCAAGATACAGTGAAAACTATTGTCTTATGTACTTTCCAGAAAAACCATGCCCTCACATAAGTACGGCAAGTACTGACACTGACTGGTACACATTGGATGCCACTGTCCATAGACGTGTGTGTTAGACGTGTGTGTGTGTGTGTATGTGTATGTGTGTGTGTGTGTGTGTGTATGTGTGTCCGTGTGTGTGTCCATGTCCTTGTGTGTGTGTGTCTGTGTCCATGTGTGTGAGTATGTGTGTAAGTGTGTGTGTGAATATGTGTGTGTGTCAGTGTGTGTGTATGTCAGTGTACATGTGTGTGTCAGTGTGTGCATGTGTGTGTGTCTATGTGTGAGTGTGAAATGTGTGGAAATGTGAGTGGGTGTATGTGAGCATAAGTTTGGATGAGAGTGCATGGAACTGACTTTCAATACTGAGGCAGGCAGCTGGAGTCAGGAAATCATTCCACTTTGTGGACATGCCTCATTTGACAATAACTTGACAGTCCCAATTTTCTGTCCAGGGAAGGAGACCATGTAGAATCGGGACCTCTGACTCCCAGACACAAATCGAAGGTCAACATGGGGTGGGTGGATGCCTGACCAAAAGGCCTGCCTCAGTTCTCTAAGACTCTGTCTCCATTTTTCTGGTCATTTTTAAGGTGTCTAGCCCGAACGCACCATGAACACCTTCCCCCCACCATTCTCCACACCACTTCCATGCCCCTAAACTGGCTTAATACTAACTCATGCCCCCATCCTTTGCCAGTGGTTGCCTTGCTAAGTGTGTGTGTCTGTGTGTGTGTGAGTGAGAGACAGAGAGAGAGATTATATGTATGCGTGAGAAAGAGAGATTGTGTGTGAGAAAGAGAGAGAGGTTGTGGGCACGTATGTGTGCATGTGAATGTGTGTGTGTGAGTAAAAGTGTGCATGTGTTTGTGTCTATATATGTGTGTGTGTGCGCGCACGTGTGCGTGTGCATGTGTTTGTCTGTGTGCATGTGTGTGTGTGCCTGTGTGTGTGTGTGTATGTGTCTGTGTGTCCGTATGTCCATTTGTGTGTCTGTATGTGTCTGTCTGTCCCCGTTCGGTGCCCATGAATATTGTCCTGGGATGTTGGTGTTCAGTGTCCAGCAAGGTATCTGTATAGGGCAAGCAATGAGTTGAATTCACCAAGTTCCCATTTCTGTTTCCATGTTCATGCAAACCAGCGTGAGACTATTTGAGGAAGGGCCTTTGGAATCTTCTCAAAATTCAGGCAGTTCAGAAGGCAGCCTTGGGGGTTTCCTCTGAAGTTGAGTTACCGGGAGCAGAGGCCCTGCTCAGCTCAAGCCTGGTGGCCAATCGGAGGCCAGCAGTACTTGCACTCAGTAATATCATGGAGAAAACCATGGCCGTTGACATAAGGAGAATCAACATCACGAGGTCCAAGATGTCAGCTGAGTGTTCTGTGCTCATATTTGGGTTTGGGGACACTGGGGGGTTGAGGGGGGGGTGCTAAGGGAAGGCTCAGGGAGGTGCCTCTTGTGGCCACCATTCTACTAATGACCAGACAGTCTGCCCTCACTGGCCTATCACTGGGTTATTACCTGGTGACCAACGTAGATAAATAGCAGGCCACACACACGGACAAACTCACATGCAGCCACACACACACGGACAAACACACACGCAGCCACACACACACACGGACAAACACACACACACACTCACACACACGCACACACACACACACACACACACACACACAAACACTCACACACACAGCGCCTTATCAGAGGCTCACTAATGATGTTACCTAGCATGATAACGAAATGCCTGAGAATAAATCTACCAGCTGAGTGAGCAAATGTACAATACACACACACACACACAAACACTCACACACACAGCGCCTTATCAGAGGCTCACTAATGATGTTACCTAGCATGATAACGAAATGCCTGAGAATAAATCTACCAGCTGAGTGAGCAAATGTACAATCTGAGTGTCGGTAAGTCATGGTGCTACACTGTTTCAGTACCAGGTAGTGTTTGATAGAATCTTGGGCTGATCACATCAATAAAAGAATTCAAATCAGCCCAGCTTTTTCTAGCATGATCAGTGGGTAACTTGTAAGCAGGTCATGGTCAAGGTGTCCATAATACTTACTGTCATTTCTTGTAAAAGCAGAAAGAAGGAATTACAATGCCCAGAGTACAGAAAGAAGCCATTCAGCCCTTCATGTCTGCACCAACTCTCCAATAAGGATCCCATCCAAACCCACCCTAGTAACTCCGAATGAGGAATTTACCATGGCTGACCCACACATCCCTGGACACTACTAAGCATTTTTTAAAGAAAAAACACAGTCAATCCACCCAACCTATGCACCAGTAGACTGTGACAAAAACCAGAGCACCCAATGGAAACCCACATAGACACAGGGAGAATATGCAAACTTCACGCAGACAATTGCCTGATGCTGGAATTGAATCCTGGTCTCTGATGCTGCATGGCAGCAGTACTAACCACTGAGCCACCATGCCATTTGATAAGCTCTTAAAACTCTGACCTACATGTGACTCCAGACCCACAACAATGGGGTTGACTCTTAACTGCCTTCTGAAAGGGCTCAGTAAGTCACTGAGATCAAACACATTTGGGAATAGGTGGTAAGTACTGATTTTGCAACACCTCCCACATCCCAAGAAAGGCTTTTAAAAGTTAGTGTTGTCAGTGTCAACTTTATTCTCAATACAACCTACGGACAGTTATATTACACATCCAAAACAGACAAGCCCAGTGTCCGATTTCACCCCAGCTCAGACAAAAGGTGGGAGAATATTTAAAGGCTAGTGATCATAACACATTGAGATTTACAGTTAGATTAGTTGTTGAAAACATTTTTGGAGAGAAAAAGGTTGCAAATTTCAGAGAAAAGGAAGGAGACCTATTCCAAACATAATCAGTTGCTTCATAAAGAGACTGACAGTGAGAAATCACTAAATAAGTGATGGATACAAATATTCTAATCAATAAGAATGGATTTATTGTAAAAGTCATAGATAAATAAATAATTACTTCTGCAATCTTACAGCAGAAAATGGAGCAAAAGGTGACACATGATAAATGAGTTCCACTCTCTATATTTACAAAAGGTGAGGAAATAATTATGCTTTCTGAGTGAATTTCTTACACTAACAGCCTCTAGTTTTCTCATAAGAGGAAACGTTTTCTCTGCATCCATGCTGACAAAACCTTTCTCAATTTTAAAGAGTTCTATTAGATGGCCCATCAGCCTCCTTTCTGCAAGAGAGTAAAACAATCTGTCAAACCTTTCCCGATATTTAAGCCAACATTTATGGTATTGAAAAATTCTCTATATCCCGCTCCTCCTTGAGCTGGCCAATCTCACAGTAAATTTTTCTATCATGTAACATAGAAGCTAATTTCAATTTAATTTTTATTTTGAGCTACGCAAGATAAATATAGTGAAACCTGACCTGTGGTTTATTTTAATTAATTTCACAGGTTCATTATCCATAGAGCAGCAATTCCTTTGTTTTTAATCTATCCAAATCTGGAAATCAAACTTTGGAAATGAAGGAACTGTAATGACAGTGAGCCAGTGGCTCAAAGTCAATGTTTGATTGATGACCTTAGAGTTTCATATCAAAGTACAAATCAGGAGCAGAAGCAGGTCACTCAGCCCTTCAAGCGTGCTCTGACATGTCTGACTGCAACTTTCAATCTGCATTCCCAACAGCCTTTTCACCCCCTTGCTTAACAAGAAGCTATCCACCTCTGTCTTTAGATGTTGCTACCACCAGCTCATTGTCATAGAGTCATAAAGCATGGAAGCAGACCTTTCATTCCAACTCATTCACACCGACCATGTTTCCCAAACTAAACTAGTTCCATTCGCCTGTGTTTGACCCATATCCCTCCAAACCTTTCCTACTCAAGTACCCATCCAAATGTCAGAGTTCCAAAGACTTGGGACCTCTGAGAGAAAGATTCCATCCAATGTCTGGTCCAAGTGGTTGACCTTATACAGTGATCCGTCTGCCTAGTACCACACTCAATTCTTTCGCCATTTGGCTAATTAAATGGCCTCAAAGGGAAACGTACACTGCGACAGTGAGAAAGATATTTGCAACTTCCCTTACTGGCTAAGTGCATAAAACTAACCAAATCAAATCAAATTGACCAATGGAATTAGTTGTATGTAAAATTTAAAACAAATGTGAGAAATAACTCCACAGAGGCTGGTACACGTAGATAATACATGACACTGACCCAGCTAGTTCAGAGTCAGAGTGAGCAGAACCCCTGAAATTTCTATTTATATCTGTCAGCCTGAATGGACCAGGTTATCAGCCCCAATCAGGGAACTCATATTCTATGACATCTACCTGACTGACTTCATTACAATCATTACAAGACCAACATATAAAGTTATATTCTACTAACAGTATGGCATACAATGCACTAGCTGGAAATGTGGTGGAGGTAGTTTCAGTTGAGGCATTGAGTGGTTATTCGGATAGAATTGGTGTGCAGGGATATGGAGATAAACAGGAGATTGGCACTCAGTAATACCGCTTGAGTGAAGAACCACTGCAGGCACGATGGGTCAAATGGCCTCCTTCTGTGCCAAACAGTTCTGTGATTTTGTAGCATGGTCAGATACAAAGTAAAGATGATTCCATATGTTTGCTATCCCAGTGTGAGGACAGTTTCTACAGTTACCCCACCACACAGACCCAAATGTTGTGCTACACTGAGCCCACAAGTCAGCATTCGCTCCACAGATGACAGACTCAATATCAGTATGAATATCGTTAAAGTAAAATCCCCACATGATAAATCATCATCTTCCAGAAATGTGCCTCAGAGAAATGTCATTTCTGCCACAACAGAAAGATAGATTGCTGCAGGTGAATGCAAACATAAGGATTTTTGTTTAAGCCATACTCACTGTTCTTTGAAAGATTCAGGAACGCTTAAGTATTTTAGTTAATTTACAAATATTAAAATAGTCTTTTCATTACAAAATATATTTGTGTTGACTTGAATGTGGTGTAATTGTCAGTTCACCTGCAAATGTGAGCACTTTAATTTGCATTATAAAATGAAAGAATTTCTGAAAAGGGCGCAGTCTTCGGGACAGTATGAAAATCTCTCTGGATTTTTGCTGTTGCAATTGCCCTGACCCACTGGGATACTGAGCTTGAAATTCCCAGAATATGACAACATGAAAGTTGTATGAAACTATCATCGATCCCAATTTGCCCCTGACAGTAAGCTGTCCAGGATAAAAAACAAACCACACCAGATTCCTTCAGTAACAATTTAAAAAAAACAATTTATTGTAACACTTTTAACTTTAACATGAGCGAATAAAAAGAATTTCTAATTTATATATCCTACACTTTAACCTTTTTATAAAACACACGTGAGCGCGCGCGCACACACACACTCACAGACACACACCCGCGCACACACGCAGACACAAACACACACTCACCCACACGCGCACATGGACACGCGCACATGCACACACTCGCACATGCACACAGTCACACGCATGCGCACAAACACACCCACACACTCACCCACACATGCACACACACACACGCACACAAACTCACCCACACACGCACGCACACACCCACACACGCGCACACGCACACACTCATGCACACACACACACACACAAACACACACTCACCCACACACGCACACAAACACATACACACACACACACACACACACACACACACACACACAGTGGAAAGTATGAGACTTTTTCCTCGGGTGGAGGGGTCAATTACTCGGGGACATAGTTTCAAGGTGCAAGGGAGATGTTTAAAAGAGATGTGCGAGACAGGTTTTTCTCACAAAGGGTGGTGGGTGACTGGAACCTGCTGCCAGAGGAGGTGGTGGAAGCAGATACAATAGCAACATTCACAATGCACCTGGACAAGTACAGGAATACGAAGGCAAGTGAAGACAGTTTTAATATAGAAGGGCAAAATGTGTCAGCGCAGGCTTGGAGGGCCGAAGGGCCTGCTCTTGTGCTGTATTATTCTATGTTCTTTGATTCCCACTAGGTCTGGGTTGGGTAGGGGGACCTGTATCTCTGAAAAAAAGATCCAATGCCCCCCTCCACCCCATTTCTCTTTAAAAAAGGAACTGAATGTTTTATCACACTGTTTCTACAGCGCTTTAAAAACATTCAATGACTGTATATTTTGTCATTGCAAAAGATGATGAGTTGACTTTGTTGCTTATAAACAAGCTCCATTATTGACAACATTGAACAACATGCCCTACATTTTGCAGGTGTTAATGGGATTGGACTTTCTAAATTGATCTCAGCCATTCCAATTGGAATCTGGAATTGCTTTTATAAATGTTGTCGTTTGGTAATGTAAGTGTCGCAATGCTTAGCTGTTGATGCCAGATAATATAGATATGAACAATGAGGCTTCTTGTCCATCTGCTTTCATTTATCAAAGAAATAGAAAATAAAAGCAAGACAGGAATTTTCCAATTACGCACAAAGTGTTGACTTTTGTTGAGATGCTCATTCATTATATTTCCAACATGATGTGCAGATATACAAATCACTACTGTCTTACTGTGACTCCTGCAAAAAATATAAATCATCTTTTGAAACTAATCATCCAGACTTCACAGAGCATACACAACTTGATTATTCACAAATATCATTGGGATTCCCCACTGCCTCTATATATCCGGATAGTTAAATTAATCAGAAAACCAGAAGAGTTTACAAAGATAGTGTCAGCAAGAAGCCACATTTATCAGCTCAGTTTATCAAGAAGTAATTATTGCCAGTGACAACCACCACTCCAGTCTGTAATTTGGACCATATAACATCAATTAAAGTCTAACAATCTTCCATACGATGAGGCTTTTGCAGCATTTTATAAACGTTGCTGTGAGCTTATTGCTCCTCGTAGAGTCATAGAGTCATAGAGATGTCCAGCACGGAAACGGACCATTCGGTCCAACTCATCCGTGCTGACCAGATATCCCAACTCAATCTAGTCCCATTTGCCAGCAATTGGCCCATATCCCTCTAAACTCTTCCTTTTAATATACCCATCCAGATGCCTTTTAAATGTTGTAATTGTATCAGCCTCCACCACTTCCTCTGGCAGCTCATTCCATACACACACCACCCTTTGCCTGAAAAAGTTGCCCCTTTTATATCTTTCCCCTCTCCCCCTAAACCATTGCCCTCTAATTCTAGACTCCCCATCCCTGAGAAAATACCTTGTCTATTTATCTAAACTATGCCCTTCATGATCTTATAAATCACAAAGGATGTAGACATATTCCTGTGACTTCCCCAACTCCCTAGCAGTCAGCCTGCGACACTGCTGACATTGTCAACGCTCAGCTTAAAATCTATCCAGTGCCTTTCTTTCATCTTGCCAGTGAGTTTCTTGAAGGCTTTTCTGGAAGGTGAATGTGCTATTCTAATCTTCCTGTTGTGATTTCCTTTCAAACTGAATTCTTTGAGGTGTTGTTTCTTCTATGGCAGTAATGATTTTCATGTAATGATTTTCTGTCCTACCAACCATGGCTGCTATTTTATTGTCTTGACTGGGTGATAACTGAGTAACTCTGCCTCCTTTTCTTTATGTTCAGCAAGTGTTAAGGATAAGTCTCTCATTGATCCTGTTTCTAAAATGCTTTTATTGGCAGGGGTTTAACAGGTCACAGTATTTATAGAAGATCCACCACAAAGTCTGCGGAAGGTCAGCCAACAACCAATGGGATGGTTTAAATAACTGATGATAACATGATGATTGCAGTGGAGAGAAAATGATTGGTCAAATTATATAAGGTTAACATATGAGGTTAACACCTTTACATTCAGCATTTCATGTCTTCTAAAGACAATCTCCTGAAGGGAAATGGACTTGTTGAATTTTACACCCAATATTCTCTGGTTAATCACCTCCATCTTTATCCACTGCAGGAAACAACAAATTACAATCAACAAATAAATTGTTGTTAGTTTTGGAACCAATCCATCTGTTCCAGGTTAATAAGTGTTGTACATACACTGTTTGTTACAATGATTATGTCTTGGACTGTCTTTTTAATTCAACGTAAAATGGACTAGTGAAGAGGGTCATGTGACCTGCTATGCATTCACCCAACAGCAAGCATTGTGATTTGGGCCCAGGATGAGAATTACTGACATCAAGGTGTAAGATTGTTTTGTTTTATTCACTTGTGGAATATGTGGGCAACACAGTGGCACAGTGGTTAGCACTGCTGTCTCACAGTGCCAGGGGACACAGGTTCAATTCCAGCCTTGAGTGACTGTCTGTGTGGAGTTTGCACATTCTCCCCTTGTCCACATGGGTTTCCTCCATAACATGGGAATCCACCGAACATGGGTTAGGTGGATTGGCCATGCCACATTTTCCCATAATGTTCAGGGATGTGTAGGTTAGGGGTAAATGTAGAGCAGTGGGTCTGGGTGGGTTGCTCTTCAGAGGGTTGGTGTGAACCTTTGGGCTAAATGGCCTGTTTCCACGCTGCAGGGATTATGTGATTTATACAAGAAAATGGAACGTGGACATAACTGGCTGGCCAGCATGTTTATTAGCCATCCCTATATTCACACCTGAAAGGAGGACAGAAGCAGCTGGCCTGTCTATGGACAGAGAGTTCACACAGACACCGAAAAGCACTGGTGTGGTCAGCAGTCAGAGAATAGCGGTGAATACTCTGTGAGTGACCAGGAAGAATATTGCCAGACGGATGGTCTCTGGTGGAAGGGATACACCAAATGGCCATCTGAAAACTCTAAAAGATTGTTCTTGCTGTAGTCAGAAGAAGGAATTCCTGGAACGGGCCTTACTGCTGCTAGTCAGTTCAGGAATCCTCTGCTATTCATGTCTGCAGTTTAGAGTATTAGTTGATTTGTTCCAGTAAAAGCCTTAAAACTTCAAATCTTATTATACAATTCCTTTAAGTTGGTCTTTGGAAATTCAAAGCTCTTGTTTAAAGATATCTCCACAGATATTGAGTCATAGAGATGTATAGGACTGAAACAGACCCTTCAGTCCAACTCGTCCATGCCTACTAGATATCCTAACCTAAATTAATCTCATTTGCCAGCATCCGGCCCATATCCCTCTAAACCCTTCCTATTCATGTACCCATCCAGATACCTTTTAAATGTGGATTGTGTCAGCCTCCACCACTTCCGTCCAACAAAGGAAAACGTACCAAATGTCCTCCCCAACATCCCATCCACCCACAATTCCACCCTCAAGGAACCGCCAACCTGCACTCCAAGGTCTCTTAGGATGAAATGCAAGGCTGGTAGATGTAGGGAATGCTGGATGACTCATAACGAAAAATTTGAAACAAAGAGATGCTTTTGAGCTATATTACTAAGATGGGATGATATATATGGTGCCAAAACATTGCAAATATTCCACTCAGCTGTCCTTAAAAGAGGCAAATCAGAAATCCTACTTTCCAAATCATCATACTTCAGATCATTGTGGTTTTTAAAAACCAGAAGTTTCTCTCAGATGTAAATGTACTATTCAGCCACTGGTAAGCACAGAAACATAGCAAACAGACACAGATGTCAGCCATTCAGTCCTTCAAGCCTCTCTACCATTCAATCTGGTCATGGCTGATCATCTAGCTCAGTCCTCTGTTCCTGCTTCCTCCCCATTCCCTTTGATCCCTTTCGCCCTAAGAACTATATTCAACTCTTTCTTGAAAACATTCAATGTTTTGTTCTCTGGGACAGAGAATTCCATAGGCTCCCCACTCTCTGAATGAAGATATTTCTCCTCCTCTCAGACCTAAACGGCCCCACCTCCATCCCTGCCCCAGTTGTGGATTCCCTCGTCATTGGGACCATTCTTCTGGCATTTATCTGAAAGTGGTTAAGGAATGGTGAAAGAACAATGCAAGTTCTTTAATTGAAGATAAGATTCAGTACAGATAATGTTCCCTTTGAGACTGTGTGCAGTATATCTGAATGCTACCACTGCTGCTTCAGACTGACTGACAAATCATGAGACTAACATTTCATATCCTGTTGAGGTGGGTAGTGATTGACAGTAGTTTTAAGATCTGTCCCTTACAGGTATATGCACAGCATCTCACTACATTCTGCAGTTATCTTCTTTCACTAAGTCACATTATATTTTGGAACGTACTTTTCATAGAGTTCACTATCATAAACTCAGAGTGCCATCTATAGTTACTGCAGACATTTTCATTCCTGATGCTTCACTACAATTTCTGGAATATATATTATCAACACTTTATGATCAGAGGTGTAAAGTGCTCTTAAAATGGAAAGATCTGCAGATGCTGTAGTTTTCCTCCAACTGGGAAACATAGACAGATCAGCATCTTGTTCACATTTGCTTACATGTCTGTAAAAGTAGAAGGCCAAAGAAAAGTGAGCATCAATCAAAGCAGATTTTACTGTATTAAGAAAAATGAAGGATTGCTCCAATGCTAGATCTGAGAATTTACAGACTGTCCAACTGAAATGTAACTCTCATTATGACAGCACTCTGACATCCCAGTGCAGAGGGTCTGAGACCAGCCCCTCGGGCAATTGCTTACTACAAGTCTTCACAATCTCCAAATCACTTTGACCCAAACAGTGCCCTAAGATATACTCAGGAGCTGAAGAGAATGGAAAATGGAAAGATCTTCAGATACTGGAAATCAGAAACAAAAACAGAATTTGCTGGAAAAACTCAGTAGCTCTAGCAGCATCTGTGGAGAGAGAAACAGAGTCAATGTTTTGAGTTCAGTGACCTTTTTTCAGAATGGTTCTGAAGAATGGGTCATGGATCCAGAACACTAACTCTGTTTTCTCTCTCCAGATGCTGCCAAAGCTGCTGAGATTTTCCTGCAATTTCTTTTACTAAAAAGAATGGTCTTGCTTTGCACATGCTTCACTGTTTGCAATGACCATCGCAATATTGCCACCCCATGGCAGTCTGCTCTCGCTTCCCATCTTCTCAAATATTTACCCCCGCACACTTCTAATGACTCAGTTCAATAACAGGAAAGAAACTAATTTCTGAATTCGATCTTCATCTGCCACATATCTCTCTTCTTTGTCCTGGTGATTTGTTCCTGAGAAATTCTAAAAAAAATGTTGTTACATTGACTACCAGGCGGTGAATAAACTTGGAGGTAAAGGTGGACCATTCTCACTCACCCTGGACACCACACCAGAAAACAGGGTGACCCACTGGCCCATACTTGAATGGACTGTCCTTTAATCTGGCTATATCTCCCAATATTTAAAGAGGCAACATTTGCCCTGTGCTTGAAGGAAACCCTGTTAGAGATTGAGCTGGAGGCTCAGCTGAATAACTTTAATGGCAATCATAGTCTCCCCACAGCACGAAAGCAGGCTATTTGGCCCATCGAGTCCACATGGTCCCTCTGAAGAGCATCCCACCTGGACTCCCTGTAACCCCGCATTTCCCATGGCCAATCCATCTTGCCCAGACTGTGGGAGCATGCTGGGGCACCTGGAGGAAACCCCCGCAGACAAGGAGAGAATGTGCAAGCTCCACACAGACAGTCGAAGATGGAATTGATCCCAGGTCCATGGCACTGTGAGGCAGCAATGCTAACCGCTGAGCCGCCGTGCCGCCCAATATTAAATTTGATGTATTGGTATAACATCCATTCACTGCCACACCTTGATGTTACGATCTGAACGCCCAGACCCCACTCTCATGCTCACTGACTCCCCTCCCCAC
>NC_057732.1:53800146-53813577 GCF_004010195.1 Chiloscyllium plagiosum
GAAGAGGGCTTTGTGGCTGGTTAATGGGGGAAGAGGTTGACTGTATGACCACGTAATCCAAATCAGAGCAAAATGGAACTTAGGCTGTGTGTGTATGTAGAACATAGACCAGTACAGCACAGGAACAGACCCTTCAGCCCACAATGTTGTGCCAAACATGATGCCAAATTAAACCAATCCGTACAGCCAGTCTTTGGTCCATATCCTTCCATTCCTTGCATATCCATGTGCTTATCTAAAAGCCTCTTAAATGCCCCGATTGTATCTACCTCCACCACCACCCCTGGCAGTGTGTTCCACACTCCTACCACTCTCTGGGTAAAACATCTGCCCATCACACCTCCTTTGAACTTTCCCCCCTCACCTTAAATACATGATCCCTAGTATTAGACATTCCAAATCTGGGAAAAAGATTCTGACTGTAAACCCTATTCATGCCTCTCATGATTTTATAGACTTCTATCAAGCCTCCCCCTCAGCCTCCAGAAAAAACAACCTGAGTGTTTCTAGCCTCTCCTTATAGCTGATACTCTCTAATCCAGGCAGCATCCCGGTAAACCTCTTCTGCACCCTCTCCAAAGCCTCCACATCCCTGCTATAGTGTGGAGACCAGAATTGAACATAATACTCTAAGTGTAGTCTAATCAAAGTTTTATAAAGCTGCAACATGACATCCTGGCACTTGTGCAGGAAGTTTCTCCACTATCTTTGAACAATTACTGTATATAGGATCATCATGTAGGCTGACCTTTTTAATGTTGTCATTTTGCAGCCCCATTCCGTCCACCCGGTGATATGGACAGTGAAGTCAAGTTTGATGAGAATGGAGATGGGATTGGTCGTTACAATGTCTTCAATTTCCAGAAGATTGCAGGAAAATACACCTACATCAAGGTGGGCCAGTGGGCAAAGTCTTTGTCTCTGAACACAGCCCTAATTCACTGGCCCAGGCATCATATCCCCACGTCACAGTGCAGCGATCCGTGTGCCCTGAACGAGATCAAGAACATGCAACCGGGGGATGTGTGCTGCTGGATCTGTGTACCCTGTGACCCCTATGCGTACCTGGAGGATGAGTTCACATGCAAGGACTGTGGGCCGGGCAGATGGCCCAATGAGGACCTCACAGGTTGCTATGACCTACCGGAGGAGTATATCCGATGGGGAGATGCCTGGGCTGTGGGACCAATCACCATCTCGTGTGCTGGGATTGTCACTACACTGATGGTTGCCACTATCTTTGTAAAGCACAACAACACACCTCTTATCAAAGCGTCAGGGCGTGAGCTCTGCTACATTTTGTTGTTCGGGGTCTTCTTTTCCTACTGCATGACCTTTTTCTTCATCGCAAAGCCCTCACCTGCCATATGCACTTTGCGCCGATTGGGACTGGGCACCTCATTTGCTGTGTGCTATGCAGCACTGCTTACGAAGACTAACCGCATCGCCAGGATATTTAACGGTGTGAAGGAAGGGGCTCAGAGACCCAGATTCATCAGCCCTAGTTCCCAAGTCTTCATCTGTCTGAGTCTCATCTCCGTTCAGATTATCATTGTCTCAGTCTGGCTCATGCTGGAGGCTCCTGGTACAAGAAGGTACACTGTCCCTGAAAAAAGAGAGACAGTCATTCTGAAATGTAACGTAAAAGACTCCAGTATGCTAATGTCTTTGACATACGATGTGGTGCTGGTGACCCTATGCACTGTCTATGCCTTTAAGACTAGAAAATGTCCAGAAAATTTCAACGAAGCAAAATTTATTGGATTTACCATGTACACAACATGTATTATCTGGCTTGCCTTTCTGCCTATATTTTACGTGACTTCCAGCGATTATAGGGTAAGTGATGAACTCTTTGTATGTTATCACCAGGTTTTAAGATCCAAATGTGTTCAGTCGTATTTATATTTCATTTTATTCACTCATGGGACATGGGTGTTGCTGGCTGGTTCACATTTATTGCCCGTCCTTAGTTGCCTTTGAGAAGGTGAGCTGCCCTCTTGAACTGCTGTAGTCCACGTGCTCTTTGTGATTTTCATAAATGACTAGGATGAGGAAGTGGAAGGGTGGGTTAATAGGTTTGCCAATGACACGAAGGTTGGTGGAGTTGTGGATAGTGTGGAGGGCTGTTGCAGGGTTGCAATGGGACATTGACAGGATGCAGAGCTGGGCTGAGAAGTGACAGATGGGAATTCAACCTGGAAAAGTGTGAAGTTATTCATCTTGGAAGGTTAAATTTGAATGCAGGTTACAGGGTTAAAAACAGGATTCTTGGCAGTGTGGAGGGAGCTAGGGCTTTCCTCATTGGAGCAAAGAAGGATGAGAGGATGATAGAGGTGTACAAAATGATGAGAGGCACAGATAGAATCATAGCCATAGACTTTTCCCAGGGCAGAAATGGCTATCACAAGGGGCATAATTTTACGGTGATTGGAGGAAGGTTCATGGGAGATGTCAGAGGTCGGTTCTTTACACACAGAGAGAGATGGGTGCATGGAATGCACTGTCAGCAGTGGTAGTGGAGTCAGATACATTAGGGACATTTAAGCAACTTTTGGAAATGCACATGGATGATTGTACAATGAAGGGTATATAGGTTAGTTTGATCTTAGAGTAGGATAAAAGGTCATTGAGAGCTGAAGGGCCTGTAATGTGCTGTTCTATGTTCTATGTTCTATGTGCTGTAGGTAGACCCATAATACCTTTATGGAGGGTTTTCCAGGATTTGATCCAGAATTACTGAAGGAACGGTAATATATTTCCAAGTCAGGATGGTGAGGAGCTCAGAGGGGAACTTGAAGCAGGTGGTATTCCCATGTATCTGCTGCCCTTGTCCTTCTAATTGGAAGTGGTCGTAGATCTTGAAGGTGCTGTCTAAGGATCTTTGTTGAATTTCTGCAGTCCGTCTTGTAAATAGTACACACTGCTGCTACTAGGTGTCACTGGTGGAAGGAGTGGTTGTTTGCGGATGCAGTGCCAATCAAGCACATTGTTTTGTCCTGAACCCCCAGGATGTTGATGGTGGGGAATTCAGGGATGGTAACACCATTGATGGTCTGAATGTCTCTTATTAGAGATGCTCATTTTTTGGCATTGGTCTGATGTTTACTTGAATGTTACTTGCCATTTGTCAGCCCAAGATCAATTTTGCCCAGATGTTGTTGCATATGAACATGGACTGCTTCAGGAGCTGAAGAGTTTCTGATAACTCTAAGTACTGGCAATATTATAAAATGTGTTTAATTGAAACAAAATAATTTAAAGGTCCAGATGAAAAAGCCCCAAAAAGATGTAAACTTATTTGTAAAGCCTGACCTACTGTGTCCTTTCAGATTGAGTGTCAAATTTGTGGCATTTGCCATTGGTCACATGTCTCCAATAGCATGTAGAAAATAGTCTCAGCTCCCAGTGTAACTCTTTGTGCAGAGAGTATTGATTTGATTTCTCATCTCTGTTTGCATATCTGATCTTATAAAACGTTTGTTTCCCTCACTATTGGATACGAGGATGATGTAAACCTCGACCTTAAATTAAATATGGATTTTAAATTCATTCACCAAATGATGACAATGGTGTCTGTAACTTTCTACATCATTCAGCATTCTCTCTGTATTACCCACAAAGATTGTATGTGGAATGAATTGCCAGAGGAAGTGGTGGATGCAGGTACAGTTACAACATTTAAAAGATATTTGGACATGTACATGACTAGGAAAGGTTAACAGGGCAATGGGCCAAAAGCAGACAGGTTTGGGAAACCTGGTCGACATGGACAGGTTGGACCGACTGTGTGACTCTCTTACAGATAGATTGGACAGACTGTGTAGGAGGCATTAGTTTAATGGTACTATCATTAGACTGTTAATCCCGAGACCAAGATAATGTTCTGGGGTCCCAGGGAAGATGGTGAAATTTGAATTCAATTTTAAAACGTCTGGAATTAAGAGTCTAATAATAACCATGAATCCATCATCAATTGTTGGAAAAACCCATCTGGTTCACGAATGTCCTTTAGGGAAGGAAACTGCCATCCTTACCTGGTCAAGATATGACTCCAGACCCACAGCAATGGGGTTGACTCTTAACTGCCCTCTGTGCAATTAGGGATGGGTAATAAATGCTGCCTAGTCAGTGAGGCCCTCATCCCATGAATAAATAAATAAATAATTCATAGTCATACAGATCTACAGCACAGAAAAAGGCACGTCGAGGCTGGTCAAAAACAAACACCTAACCGTTCTAATCCCATTTCCCAGCACTCGGCCTAAAGCCTTGTCTTCACAAAAGCACATCTAAATACGTCTTCAATGTGCTAAGGGTTTCTGCCTCTATCTCACTTACAGGCAGAGAGTTTCAGATTCCCCACCACCCTCTGGCTGAAAAGCTTTATCCATTCCCCCCCTCTAAACCTCCTCCTGCCCCTTACATTCAATCTATGGCCCCTGGACATTGAACCCTCCATCACGGGGGGAAGTTTCTTCCTGTTTACCCTGTCTATGCCCCTTATCACTTTATACCTCTCAATCATGTCCCCTCTCAATCTCCTCTGCTCCCATTGGACAGAAATCCCCGTCTGTCCAATCTCTCTGTAAGAGAGTCACACAGTCGGTCCATGTTGACCAGGTTTTCCAAACCTGTCTGCTTTTCGCCCATTGCCCTGTTAACCTTTCCTAGTCATGTACATGTCCAAATATCTTTTAAATGTTGTAACTGTACCTGCATCCACCACTTCCTCTGGCAATTCATTCCACATACAAACCAGCCTCTGTGTGAAAAGGTTGCCCCTCAGGTACCTTTTAAATCTTTCTCCTCTCACCTTAAAAATATGCCCCCTAATTTTGAACTCCCCACCCTAGGGAAAAGACTCTTTGCTATCTACGCCCCTCCTGGTTTTACAAACCTTTATAAGGTCACCCCTCAGCCTCCTATGCTCCAATGAAAAGAAGTCTCAGCCTATTCAACCTCTCCTTATAACTCAAACCCTCCAGTTCCCTCTCCAATTTAGTAATATCCTTCCTAAAGAGAGAAAGTGAGGACTGCAGATGCTGGAGACCAGAGTTGAAAAATGTGGTGCTGGAAAAACACAGCAGGCCAGGCAGCATCTGAGGAGCAGGAGAATCAACGTTTCGGGCATAAGCCCTTCTTCAGGAAGCAGGGTGACCAGAACTATACACAATACTCCAAATGTGGCCTCACCAATGTTCTGTTCCACTGCAAATTCCAACTCCTATATTCAATGGTCTGAGCAATGAAGGCAAGTGTGCCAAACATCATCTTCACCACCCTGTCTATCTGTGACACAACGTTCAAAGAACTGCTAAATGTACCTGAACCTTTAGGTCTCTCTGTTCAGCAATACTATCCAAGCCTTAACATTAACTGCATAAGTCCTGCCCTTGTTTGTTTTACCAAAATGCAATGCCTCACATTTATCCAAATTAAACTCCATCTGCCACTCCTCAGCCTATTGATCCAATTGATCAAATTCTCGTTGTAATCTTACACAATTTTCTTCACTGTTGACTATATCACCAATTTTGGTGTCATCCACAAGCTTACTAACCATGTCTCTTAAATTCTCATGAAAATCATTTATATAAAATACAAACAAAAATGGACCCAACTTTCCAGTCCAGGCAACATCTTGGTAAATCACTTCTCCACTTTCTCCAATGCAATTGCTAGACTCCAGAACTGCACATGATACTCGAGTTGAGGGCTAACCAATGTCTTTTTTACAGTTCCAGCCTAACCTCAGTGCTGTTAAACTCTGTGCCTTGACTAAAAATAAGAATACCATATGGCTTCTTAGCCACTTTATCTACCTGTTCTGATAACTGAAGAGAAAGGTGTATAATCTCCCCCAGGTCCCACTGATCCTTGGTGTTTCTCAGGGTCCTGCTGTTCAGTATTCTCTTGTTTGTTTGTCCTGTCCACATACATCTCACCTTTATCTAGACTGCATTCCATTGCCAATGATCAGCCCATCTGACTAGCCATCTATATCCGCTTCTACTCTGATATCCCCCTCCACTGATTACCATCCCACCAAATTTTGTTTCATGTGCAAACTTACTAATGGACCCTCCTACATTCAAATCTAAATCATTTATATAAACCACAAATAGCAAGGGACCCAACACTGACCCCTGTGGAACCCCACTGGACACAGACTACCAGTTAGAAAAATACTCCTCAACCATCAGCATCTGCTTCTTACTACTCAGCCAATTGTGGATCCAATTTGACATATTTCACTGGCTCCCAAGGGGCCCTACTTTTGCTATCAGTCTCCCAAGTGGAACCTTATCAAAAGCCAAGCTAAAGTCTGAGTAGATGACATCAAATGCACTGCCCTCATCTACACATCTGGTTACCTGTTCGAAAAATTTAATCAAGTTGGTCAGACATGAGCTCCCCTTAACAAAACCATGCTGACTGGAATTGATTAATCCCTGCCTCTTCAAATGCAGATTAATTCTGTCCCTCAGAATTGCTTCCAATAGTTGCCCACCAGAGGTTAGATTGACTGGTCTGTAGTTTTCTGACATACCCTTGCTCCCTTCTTGAACAGGACCCCCATTGGCTGTCCTCCTGTCCTCTGGAGCCTCCCTGTGGTCAGAGAGGAATTGAACTTTATTGCTCGTATCCCTGTTATTTCCTCCCTTGCCTCACTCAACAGTCTGGACACATTTCAACTGCCCCTGGAGATTTATCTACTTTTAAGACTGTCAGACCACTCAGAGCCTTCTCTCCCTCTCTATTTATGCTAATTTCCTAAATTGTATCATAGATCTTCTTCATTGCTATGCTTTACTATAATCTTACAGTGAGCATGAGATGGTTTAGTGCTTTATTCCTCAAACTTTCCAAATATCTTTGATTACCTTCATGCATTTCCAGCAACCTTTCCTCACTATTCCTATTTGCTAAAGTCTCTCTTTCTAGCTGATAAATGTTGTCTCATGATAAGCAGAAAGCACTATTTGGTGACAGGAACACAACAGTGAGTCTATGGTTTTAGGCCAGGAACATTATTTCTTTTACAGCCTTCCACTGAGATTCAGAAACTTTTCATAAAAACACTTCCTTTTTGTACTTCAGGTTTTGAATGAATTCTAGAGGGTGAGAAGTTTAGTCTGAGTTTGAGTTCCTACTTTATGCAGGTCAATTCTTCTACTAAAGTCGTCAAAAGACTGAATGTTGGCATTTCTTCCCCACGATCCAAAAGCAATGTTTACAGCAAAACAGTTTTGAGGTCAGAGCTGCTTCACTGCATTTCTATTGATATATTATTTGAGTAATCACAGAAGTGATATTTCAAATATGATCAAAGAAAATCCCACACCTATTTTTAAATAATTAATTCATGCGGTGCAGGTATCGCTGGCTGGACCAGCATTTATTATCAATCATTAACTGGCCTTGAACTGAGTGACCTAATGGTGCAATTTAGAGGGTTCTTAGGAATCAACCAGATTGCAGTGAGTCTGGAGTCAGATATCGGCCAGACCAGGTAAGGGCAGCAGATTTCATTTCCTAAAGGACATTTGTGAACCACATTGGTTCCTACATATAGGTACCATTAATTCCACATCTTTTTATTGAATTCGAATCTCACCAATCCCTGCCCTGCAGTGATTCATCCCCCATCCCAGATCATTAGCCTTAGGTTCCAGATTACTGGCCCAGCGATATGATTACTAAACTGCACCATCTCTTCAGTGTTAGCGAGACTTTGTCCCCACTACTCAGAGACAGAATAGTTTGTTTTTTTATTATTATTTACAGAAAGAAACATTGTATTGATTGAGATCAATAAGTGATCAGAAATGTTCCATTGCAATGTTCACTAAAAAAAATCAAAACAGGTTTAGTTCTGCTTTGTTCTGGGCTTTCTCACTGCAGAAAAATATTGAGCTGACTGCAAGATTGGGTGGCATACTTATCCAAAATACTGGTGAAATTCTGTAGGTCTGGCAATAACCGTGGAGAGAAAAGCAGAGTTAATGTTTGGAGCCCAGTAAGACTAATCTTTGGGACTGTA
The DNA here is from genome assembly GCF_004010195.1 of Chiloscyllium plagiosum. Lineage (NCBI taxonomy): Eukaryota > Metazoa > Chordata > Chondrichthyes > Orectolobiformes > Hemiscylliidae > Chiloscyllium > Chiloscyllium plagiosum. The sequence goes on from NC_057732.1 coordinate 53,808,194, forward strand.
TCCAGTTTGAATGAGAGACATATTATCATGTCCCCAGGGAGGTGGTGCCTTAGCTGTAATTGACATTATTCAGAGAAAATCAATTTCAAAATGGTAATAGATGTGGAATCCTGTTACAGGAGTTACTGATATCACTGAACAGAAAACCTACTTTAGCCTCAAATTTGTAGCAATATTTTGTTGATGTCATCAAAAAAGTGTAAAATAATTCAGTTATTCTGCCTGATGAGGTACAATGTTGGTTTTGTCCCTGTTTGGTTCCTGAAAGTTGATCGTGGTCTGCTCAAGTCAACTAGAGACCACAGTGGAACAGCTTTTCATTACCAACAAGACCAAAATTCATAATTAATTATAATGAGTCCAATAAGCCACTTGGAAATCAGGTACCATTCCTGATACATGAACTCTAACTTCTATTAATGAAAGCTGATGACAGATTCCATCAGTTGTTCTTTCCCATGAGGCCAGTAATCCCACCATATGTGATGGCTGATACAATGTGACAACATGAATAAGATTTAAAATCACGGGGATTAAAAGTAACACCCTCTAAGTGCTCTAAACAGAAGAGATTGAGTCGTTACTGCTTGTTCATCCCAAAGCATCACCAAGCCCCAATGTATTTATGCCAGGGGAGATATTGTCCTACCCAAACCACGTTAAGTCCTGTAATAAAAATGAAATGATCCTAATTCTGGTTCACTTCAACATTGCAGCATTTACGAATGTCATTCAGAAATTAACTTTTAATAAGTAGGTGATGCAAATGCATCTGAATGCTGCAAAGTAAAAGAATGCAGATCCAATCAACTGTTTAAATTGCTCAAAATTGACAGTCCCCGGTAATGGAGAGTAGTTAGCTCCATTTGCCCAGAACAGTTAGCTGCCTGAGTTCGGTGGAGACAGTGTATGTGAACCATATCCAAAGTGGGAACAAATGCTTTAAAATCACAGCATGACAACAGTGACTAATGTATCGGTACATTGTTATACTTTTCCTTTGTTTGAAATTTGAATGTAGGTGTTATTTCCATTTGTTAAAGTGGTGAACCGAGGGATTTTACAGGATCAACACTTTACAGAGTAGTGGGAGCGCGTGAATCCTAGGTCACCAGAACTCAATTGTCTCACTCTATTGCAACTCCTACTGAGGTGAGATAACTCAGTAAAATACAGTAATTAAACCTGTGAGCCTCTAATTTGTACAACTCTATATCACACCTTTCAATAGATTCTGGGTCATGGGGAATGAAACTTACATATTCACTGAAATCTGTGTCCTTTCCCTTTTGTGTGGGTTTACCCAAACAGTGCCTGAGTTTGCAGATGGACTATCAAATACTGAGCAATCCACTTCACCTTTCTTTACAACAGAGATACGTCTCCATTATGTTTCAATAACATTTTGCTCTCGTGTGAGTTATTCACAGGTAAATGGTTGAATCACCCAAGCCTCCAACACAGTACCAGCATTGTCCATACAAATAGAATTCAGCACTTTCTTTTGCTCCTTCATGGGATGTGGGTGTCAGCATTTATCTCCGAGCCGCGATTACTCAAGAAGGTGGTAGTGAGCTGCCTTCTTCACCCACAACATTCGATTATTTCAGTTTTATTTTAGACCTTTTGTACAGTTTTGATACAATGTGAGGCGCTGCATTTTGAAAAAGCAAATCAGAGCAGGACTTATACATTTAATGCTAAGGTCCTGGGGAATGTTGCTGAACAAAGAGATCTTGGAGTGCAGGTTCATCGTTCCTTGAAAGTGGAGTCACAGTTAGAATAGGATAGTAAAGAAGGTGTTTGGTACAATTTCTTTTATTGGTCAGTGCATTGAGTACAGGAGTTGGGAGGTCATGATGCAACTGTACAGGACATTGGTTAGTCCACTTTTGGAATCCTCCATTCAGTTGTGGTCTCCCTGCTATAGATACGATGTTAGCAAGTTTTGAGAAGATTTGTAGCTCAGGTTGAGGTTCTGGATGTAGGTTTGCTCACTGAATTGGAAGGTTCATTTTCAGACATTTCGTCACCATACTAGGTAACATCTTCAGTGAGCCTCTGAATGCAGCACCGGTGGCATGGCCTGCTTTCTATTTATATGTTTGAGTTTCTTAGGGTTGGTGATGTCATTTCCTGTGGCAATGTCATTTCCTGTTCTTTTTCTCAGGAGGTGGTAAATGGGATCCGAGTCAATGTGTTTGATCATAGAGTTCTGGTTGGAATGCCATGCTTCAAGGAATTCTCATGCATGTTTCTGTTTGGCTTGTCCTAGGATGGATGTGTTGTCCCAGTCGAAGTGGTGTCCTGTGTGTGTTCATGTATGCTGGTGGCTAGTGTCCTGCTTGTTTGTCCAATGTAGTGTTTGTTATAGTTCTTGCAAGATATTTTGTAAATTACATTAGTTTTGCTTGTTGTCTGTATAGGGTCTTTCAAGTTCATTAGCTGCTGTTTTAGTGTGTTGGTGGGTTTGTGGGCTGCCATGATGCCAAGGGGTCTGAGTAGTCCAGCAGTCATTTCCAAGATGTCTTTGATGCAGACGAGAGTGGCTAGGGTTTCTGGACTTGTTTTGTCTGTTATTGGTTTGTTGCTCAGAAATCAGTGGACTGTGTTCATTGAGTACCCGTTCTTTTTAAAGGACTCTATACAGACAGCAAGCAAAATTAATGCCATTTACATTACATGAAATCAAATAGCCACAAAACGACATGACCCACTCTCAGTAATATCTTTACAAATGGATGAGGAAGGACACCACTTCGACTGGGACAACACATTGATCCTAGGCCAAACAGAGACACGCACAAGAATTCCTATAAGCATGGCATTCCAACCAAAACTCTATCATCAAACACATTGACTTGGATCCCATTTAGCACCCGCTGAGAAAAAGTACAGGAAATGACATCTCCATAGGAAATGATGTCACCACAGGAAATGAAATCACCAACCATAGGAAACTCAAACATATAAATAGAAAATGGGCTATACCACCTGTGCTTCATTCAGATGCTCACTGATGATGTTACCTAGTATGGTGACAAAACATCTGGAAATGATCCTTCGAGCTCAGCGAGCAAACCTACATCCAGAAAGGGTTCAGAAAAGATTTACAAAGATGTTGCCAAGGTTGGAGGGTTTGAGCTATAGGGAGAGGCTGAATAGGTTGGGACTGTTTTCCCTGGAGCGTTGGAGGTTGAGGGATCATGTTGCAGCTATACAGGACATAGCTTATAGAGATTTATAAAATCGTGAGGGGCATGGATAGGGTGAATAGGTCTTTTTGCCAGGGTAGGGGAGTCCATAACTAGATGGCATAGGTTTAAGGCAAAAGGGGAAAACCTTAAAAGGGACCAGAGGGACAACCTTCTCCCACAGAGGATGGTGTGTGTATGGAATGTGCTGTCAGAGAAAGTGGTGGAGGCTGGTACAATGACAACATTTAAAAGGCATCTGGATGGGTATATGAATAGGATGGGTTTAGAGGGATATAGGCCAAATGCTGTCAATGGGATTAGATTTATTTAGGATATCTGGTCAGCATGGATTAGTTGAAACAGGATCTGTTTTCATGCTGTACAGCTCTATGACTCTGACTGAGTTGCTTTCTGGATCATTTCAGAGAGCAATTGAGAGTCAGCCACATGGCTATGTGCCTGGAGTCACATGTAGGCCAGATTGGGTAAGGATAGAAGTTTCCTTCCTTGAAAAGTTTCACTGAGCTAACTGTGTTTTCATGGCCATCTGGTAGTCACCATTACTGGCTGGTGACCATTACACCATTAGCTTTCTATTCAAGAACTGTTTCATCTGAATTCTCCAGATAGCACTGTAGAATATAAACCCATCTGGATCATTCGTCAAGGCTTCTGAACTCTTTTAATTAGAACAAAACCTGGAAAAGCTCAGCAAGTCTGGTGGCAGCTGGAGAGAGAGAGAGAGACAAGTCAAAGTAAAATACTGAGGCTGCTGGAAATCTAAAACAAACTCAGAAAATGCTAGAGAAGCTCAGCAGGTCTGTCAGCACCTATGGACATTGAGACAGAGTTAACATTCTGAGTCCAATATGACATTTTAGAACAGTTCAGAAGTGGAAAATGAGGTGTTGTTCTTCCAGCCTGCACTGAGCTTCCCTGGAGCACTGCAGCAAAACCGGGACAGAGATGTTGGCCAGGGAACAGGGTGGGGGGTTAAAGTGGCAGGCAACAGGAAGCTCAGGGTCATTTTTTTTGCAAAAAGAACACAAATGTTCTGCAAAGCGTTCACCCAGTCTGTGCTTTGTCTCCCCAATGTAGAGGAGACCACATTGGGAGCAGTGAGTGCAGCAGACTAGATTGTGGGGAGTGCAGGTAAAGTGCTGCTTCACCTGGAAGGTGTGTATGGGCCCCTGGATACTGAAGAGGAAGGAGGGAAATGGGCAGGTGTTATACATCCAATTATATGGGTCATTCTCTATCTCTCTCTCTATCTCTCTTGGCTCCACCTTCGCCCATGCACTCGCTGTCTTTCCCCCCACCCCTGACTTCAGCATATAAGTGACCTTTTCCTAGGTTTAATCAGTTCTGAGGAGGGTCACTGGACTTGAAACATTCACTCTGTTTCTGTCTCCACAGATGTTTCCAGACCTGCTGAGTTCCTCCAGCACTTCCTGCTTTGGTTTGCCCTTACTTGATTGATTGATTTATTGTTGTCGCATGTACCAAGATACAGTGAAAAGGGTTGTTTTGTGTGTTCTACAAGCAGATCATACCATACACAGTGCATCAGGGTAACAGAACCGAGTGCAGAATACAGTGTTACAGCTACAGAGAAGGTGCAGAGAGAGAGATCAACATTAACATTTGAGAGGTCCATTGTAAAGTCTGATAATAGTGGGGAAGAAGCTGTTCTTGAAGTTGTTCTTTCGTGTATTCAAACTTTTATATTTTCTGCCTAGCAGAAGAGGTTGGAAGAGAGTATAACCAGGGTGGGAGGGGTTTTTGATGATGTTGGTTGTTTTCCTGAGGCAGTGGGAAGTGTAGATGGAGTCAGTGATTGGAAGGCTGATTTGCGTGATGGAGTGGGCTGTGTTCACAACTCTCTGTAGTTTCTTGCGGCCTTAGGCAGAGCAGAGACCAAACCGCGCTGTGACACATCCACACAGGATGCACTGTCCTTCATTAAGTTCCCCTGCTTTTTCTCTCTCCCCAGTGTGAACAATATTCTGTTCCCCGTCCTCAACATGCAGGTCCTGCCCTTCCCTGTCCCAGTGACTATCGCCTCTGCATGCTAGTTTGCTCCCTTCCTTCCTCATGCTCATTTCTGTGCCCCCCAACCACCACATCCTTGATTTTCCATTGCCTGCCAATCAATCCACCTAGTCCACTTTTCTGTCCACCTTTTGA
>NC_057732.1:53814077-53825048 GCF_004010195.1 Chiloscyllium plagiosum
CCCAGTCCAACACCGGCTCCTCCAAATCATCAATATTACTGTCATAATCATTATGGATGATGAAATTATTCCTCAGAGAATGATACTGACCTTTCATATTTTTAGGGTTACATTGTGAATTTAGCACTGTATAAATGTAAACCTTGATAATTCCATACCTAACTCATGCATTTTAAACAGTTCAGTAACTCCAAACCAGTGGGAAACACATGTAGAATGTCCATGCATTTCCCATTTGAGGAAATCTCCAGCAGCTTGACTTTAGAATTTAATTAATTCTATTGCTCAAAGGGAGGTTTATGAACTCAAAATCGACGTGTGAATTTGAACGGTTCCTCTACAAAATGCCTCAAATTGCACTGTCATGATCTGTTAGAGGAATTTTCAGAGGTATGAGGACGGCAACATAGGACTGAGGAACAGACATAAAGCCTTCAGTCTGTTTGTCATTCAGGACTGGGGGGGTGGGGCAGGGGTCAGCCTTTCACATGGGGAGGGGGGACAGGACACATTTCAATTTCTGTCTACCTCAGAAGCCGGTGAGAATGTTTCAGAAAGGTGGGATAGTAAATGTGAACTTCATCAAAAAAAAATTTGTAAGCAGTAATTTGATTATTTGGATGAGCAATTAACACAAGTGACCATCAATGAGTTCCAAACTTAAAACAAATATTAATAATACACTTAACAGTTAATCTCTACTTTCTTGATTAAGAAGCAGAGCTCGAGAGAGATAAAGAATCAGTCTGTGTCATGGTAACGGCTGGGGGAGGAAAAGGTGGTGACTGGGGCTGAGTGAGGTGTTGGGTTTAACTAACACTGACTCTGGCCCCAGGACATGCTTCCTCATGGCCCCAGAACTCGGCCACCTCATGGCCCCAGGACATGTCTCCTCATGGCCATAGGTCTTGGCCTCCTCATGGCTCCAGGACGTGGCCTCCTCATGGCTCCAGGACAAGTCTCCTTATGGCCCCAGGTCTCTGCCTCCTCATGGCCCCAGGACTCGGCATCCTCATGGCGGCTGGGGGAGGAAAAGGTGGTGACTGGGGCTGAGTGAGGTGTTGGGTTTAAACTAACACTGCTCTGGCCCCAGGACATGCTTCCTCATGGCCCCAGAACTCGGCCTCCTCATGGCCCCAGGACTCGGCCTCCTCATGGCCCCAGGACTCGGCCTCCTCATGGCCCCAGGTCTAGGCGTCCTCATGGCCCCAGGACATGTCTCCTTATGGCCCCAGGACTTGGCCTCCTCATGGTCCCAGGACTCGGCCTCCTCATGGCCCCAGGACACGGCCTCCTCATGGCCCCAGGACTCGGCCTCCTCATGGCCCCAGAACATGTCTCCTCATGGCCCCAGGTCTAGGCCCCCTCATGGCCCCAGGATGTGTCTCCTCATGGCCCCAGGATGTGTCTCCTCATGGCCCCAGGACCCGGCCTCCTCATGGCCAGAGAACTCGGCCTCCTCATGGCCCCAGGACATGTCTCCTCATGGTCCCAGGACTCGGCCTCCTCATTGCCCCAGGACCTGTCTCCTCATGGCCCCAGGACTCGGCCTCCTCATGGCCCCAGGACCTGTCTCCTCATAACTCCAGGACACGTCTCCTCATGGCCCCAGGTCTAGGCCCCCTCATGGCCCCAGGACATGTCTCCTCATGGCTCCCAGGTCTCTGCCTCCTCATGGCCCCAGGACCCAGCCTCCTCATGGCTCCAGGACCCGGCCTTCTCATTGCACCAGGACATGTCTCCTCATAGCCCCAGGTCTCAGCCCCCTCATGGCTCCAGGACTCAGCCTCCTCATTGCCCCAGGTCTAGGCCTCCTCATGGCCCCAGGACTCAGCCTCCTCATGGCCCCAGGCCTTGACTTCCTCGTGGCTTGGGCCTCAGGCTTCTTGTGGTTCCAATCACAGAAAGACTCTCTCTCTCACAGTTGCAGCTCATTGGTTGATTGTTAAGGCCTGCAACAGCACAAATAGGCCTCTGATTGGAGGAGCCAGCTCCTTGTAAAATCTTCACTTCTAATTTGGTCAGGCAGAACCTGAGCTAGCCTTGGCAAGCTTCACACAATAGTGGAGCTCAGAAGTGAGTTCAATTTCAGCCTGGTCATTTATTGTAAGGAAGTGGAGTCTAAAAAATAGGGAAGGGCTGCTGCAATGATATGTGGCATTAGTGAGACTGTGTCTAGAGTATTATGCACTGTTTTTGTCCCTTTACTTGAGGAGGGATGAAGTTGTATTGGAGGCAGTTCAGAGGAGCTTCACTAGATTGATCCCACAGATGAGGGGTTTGTTTTACGAAGAGAGATTGAGCAGTTTGGGCTGATACTCTCTTGAGTTTAGAAGAATGAGAGTAGAATAATTGAGGGATGTAAGATGCTAAAGGGGATTGACAAAGTAGATGTAGAGAGGATGGTTTCTCCTGTGGAGCAATCTGGAACGAGAGGTCATAATTTTAGGATAAGTGCTGGCTGACTTAAAACCGAGATGAAGAGAAATTCGTTCTCTTAAAGAATTGTGAATCTGTGGAATTCACTCCCCTCACAGTGCGGTGGATGTTGGGACATTGAGTAAAGTTAAAGAGGAGATAGACAGGTTTGTACTGACTAATAGGTTGATGGGCTTTGGAGAGCGGGCATGAAAGTGAAGTTAAGGCTGAGCTGAGATCAGCCATGGTCATACTAAATGACAGCAGTCTCAAGGGGCTGAATGGCCTCCTCCAAGCTCCTAGTTTTTATGTTCTTATGTCTTTCTGGGGTTTCTCCTGTCACAGCCTGCCTTTCCCTGGCTTTCCCCCACACTCTAATCCCTTTCTCTCTTTCTCATTCTTTTCTAACCCTCTCCCTGTGCCCTTTACCCTTTGTTCCCCCTCTTTCTGACCCCTCTCACTCTGTTATACTCTGTACCATATAACTTCAGGAAAATGATCCACAGAGCACTGGTCTCCAAAGCTTTCGACCAGCTCCATTACCACCTCAGCAAACATTTTGTGCTGAAATGCAAGCTTTCTTTTCCGGAGAGTTTTAGATGCACTTTGCTAAATAGAGCAGAGGTAACTGAGGGAGGACAGGATTGGGATAGAAAATGATGAAGGACATCGCTAGGGTGGACAGGAAGAAACCTTTCCCTTGATGGAGGAATAAATGACCAGGAGGCAGAGACTGAAGGTAATGGGCAGAGGTTTAGGGGATGTGAGGAGAAGTCTTTTCACCCAGGGGCTGGTGGGAATCTGGAACTGACTGCCTGTGAGGGTGGGAGAGGCAGGAACCCCCATCACATTGAAGAGGGATTTCGATGTTCAAGGTACACAAGGTTATGACAAAAGTGAGGACTACAGATGCTGGAAATTGGAGTCTAAATTAGAGTGGTGCTGGAAAAGCACAACAGGTCAGGCAGCATCCGGGAAGCAGGAAAATCGGCGTTTCGGGCAAAAGCCCTTCATGGCCCAGATGGTGGAAATTGGGATTAGAATAGTTAGGTGTTGTTTTTAACTGGCACAGACTCAATGGGCTGAAGGTCCTCTTTCTGTGCTATTGATCTCTATGACTCTATGACTAAAAGTCTTTAAAAAATGAATTGAGAAAGAAATTGGCAGCAGCAACCCAACTATCACTCCCTCAGTGTCACAACATGACTCACAGATTCCCTCCTCCATCTGACTCTCATCAGCTTCTCGCCGACTCTTATCTCCTTCCTCTCCTCTCCAAACCAGAGACTCCCTGAAAAGTTCCTATCCCAAGACCTGGCTGCAGACTTTCAAAGGCAGGCTTCAGGCCTCTGCCTCCTCATGGCCCTCAAGCCTTTGCCTCCTCATGGCTACAGGACTAGGCCTCCTCATGGCTCCTGGCCTTGACTTCCTTGTGGCTCTGGGCCTCGGGCTTCTTGTGGTTCTCACCACAGACAGACTCTCTCCCACATTTGCAGCTCATTGGCCCATTGTTAAGCCTGCAGCAGCACCCATGGGCATCTGATTGAAGGAGCCAGCTCTTTGTAAAATCTTCCACTTCTGATTTACCTGTAGTTAAATATCCAGATTAAAAAAAAAACACAAACAAAACAAAAAAGACTTCAAGAAACAATACATTTTAAACTTTCCATTAGCTTTCCTGGTCTACAATTCTTCTTGTGTAAGGTTATGAGATGATTGATTCTGGAAACTCTATGAATGAATTAAAGTTCTTCCACCAGTTGGGCTGTTTGAAATGCTCCATAAATGCCCTGTGGGCTGTAGGCTGCACATCCCTTATTCAGAAAGGTCACTGCTGTCAGCTCTATTGCCCTGTTTGCCTCACATGGCTGCAAATTCCCTCATCCATCAACAAACAATCAATCTCAGCCTTGAATTGATTCCGTGATCCAGCTGTCATTTGTTTCTCGGGATGAGAATTACACAGATCAACAACAGTGGCTCAGTGGTTAGCACTGCTGCCTCACAGCACCAGGGTCCCAGGTTTGATTCCAGCCTCGGGTGACTGTGTCTGCGTGGAGTTTGCGCATTCTCCCCGTGTCTGCGCGGGTTTCCTCCAGGTGCTCCAGTTTCCTCCCACAGCCCAAAGATGTGCAGGTCAGGTGAATTGGCCATGCTAAATTGCCTGGAGTGTTAGGTGTATTAGAAGGGAGTAGGGGGGTGAGTTACTCTTTGGAGGTTCAGTGTGGACTTGTTGGGCCAAAGGGCCTGTTTCCACACTGCAGGGAATCTAATCTAAAAACACAATTGTCTGAGACCAGAAAAGAAGTCTCCTCAGTTCTGCCTTAAAAGGGAGAGATCTTCTACACTGACAGGAGACAGACAGACAGAAGATAACTAAACATTGCTGATTGGTCAAACATGAGTTGCTGTTTATAGACTTTAATTTTTACTGGCTTTCTCCACACTGAGGTTCCCCAACCCCTGAACAATGTGGTCAGGGACGAGTCATTGGGCAAATATGGTGGGATCGGAAAAATGCCACAGAAAGTGGTCAAGGCCAAAACATTGAACATTTCCAAGGAGTTGGATAGAGTTTGTAAGGCTAAAGGCATCAAAGGGTTTTGGTGAGGAAGTGGGAATGAGGTATTGAGCAAGCCATAATCCTATTGAATGGCATAGCAGGCTCAAAAGGCCGAATGGCCTACCCCGCTCCTATTTTCTATGTTTCGATGAGAGGCTGAATTTTACCATAGTGTCGATTTCGGTGAGTTACCTGAAGGGTTTCTCTCCATGAGTACTGCTGAGTTTTCTCACTCTGTTCTCCATTCCTTGCCTCCATTGTTACACTTTGAGTCTTCATAGTGCCCAGCTCTTAAAGTCCTCACCACGGCCCAAGCCTCCCGGATGCCTGATGCCGGCTACATATTTAACACCTGGCCGTGTACCAGGTTAATCCCAACCAATCCAAAGCTGTCCTTCACAGTGCACAGGGTGACAGGCGACATGCCTGACACTCCGTCTCAAATTAAACTTATCGAATTATAACTGAAAATATTAGAGATACTTTATGCTGCTTCCAAAAATTGTTTTCTAAAAGCAACACAGCCTTTCAAAAGCATCACGAACAGGTCAGACATTTCCTTTCTCTGCTCAGAGAACAAGAGAAATAGCAGCTACTATCTGGACCATGCATAAAAGGTTCTCACTAGATGCTCTACTTGATCACCACAGAGCTCTCTGCCTTGGAAATCCAGCACCGATGTCTCAAGTTATGCCCATGAGCAAAAACTGCCCACAGTTGACAGGGAGTGCTGTGAGCAAAGGATCATGGGGCTTCAGTGAAGGGAGGGGAGTTGTTTGATGACCTGGCTAAGTCTGAGGTTCACTGTGTTACACACAAACTGCAATGGCTTCCATTCTCAGTGGAAAGGAACCACATACTGTGGCCACATTCACAGTGGATGGAGACAGGGTTTGCTTTCTGTCTGACCATGTGTACTCAGCTGGTGAACAAAGAAGTCTTTCAAGAGGCAAGTGCATCAATGGTGGCCTTACTTAAGGAAGTTATCATTTCATTGGTTCAGAGACAGTTCACTTGGATAATCCCTGGTGTGGAGGGATCGTCTTATGAGCAACGGCTAAATAGATTGGCACTCCACTCACCAGAGTTTGGAAGAATGTGAGGTGATCTCACTGAAACGTACAGGATCCTTAAGGAACTTGACAGGGAAATTACTGAGCAGATGTTTCCCCTCATGGGAAGGCCCCAGAATAAAGGGGCGCCAATTTAAGACTGAGATGAGGACAGATTTCTTATTTCAGGGGGTTGTGAGTCTTTGGAACAGACAGCTGTGAGGGCAGAGCCCTTGCACCTGTTTCAGGCTGAGATTGATAAACTCTGGATCACTTGGAGAATCAAGGGTTACAGAGAAAGGGTAGGGAAGTGAATGTGAGGAATGTCAGGTTGGCCATGCTCCTATTGAATGGTGGACCAGGCTTGAGGGGCCGAATGGCCTACTCTTGTCCCTATCTCATATGGTCTTATGGTTTCCTGTGAAGTGAGGAATAGGATTGATTTGTACTAAATGCATGTATAGTTCTGTAACAGAGCTCTTGTGAAGGCTCCCATGGTAAACTTGTGGAAAATTGCAACCACCTCCAACTGCAGCTATTGACCTGACCAGGCATCTCTTGTAACACACAGCTAACCCGAGATTTCTGCTCCCTGGCAGTCTGAACTTTGCGCCGCCCTGATTCTCTGATCATCTATTACAATCATTTTACTCTGTTGTTGACTGGTGTCATCTACCCCATGAAATGGTATTGGGGTGTACACAGGCAGAGAGGGGAGGGGACAGTCTGGCCAACAGAGGAGAGAATAATGGAAACAATTCGCCTTCATTTGAGCCAAGACACACCCTTCCATCGCCATTATGCCTATAGCCATCCCAGCCGAGAATCTCTCCATTAGTCTACACATTCTTGCAGCTTCCCTTACATCCTTCCCGTTTTCACTCAAATTACCCCTCAATTTCACTTCAAATTACACTTCAGGCTTCTCGCCCCAAACCCTTTCATTTCTCACTTCTCCTTTCTTTCATTTCACCATCCACACTTCCTTAACGCTTCTTACTCACAGTGTCACAGAGGACTACAATGCAGAAAAAGGCCCTTTAGCCCATCATGTCTGTGCTGGTCAAAACAGCCAACTAACTATTCTGATCCAATTATCCAGCACTTGGCCCACAGCCTTGACATTGCAAGTGCACATCTAAATACTTTGTCGATGTGACAAGGGTTTCTGCCTCTCCCCTCCTTACAGGCAGTGAATTCCAGATGCCCCACCACTCTCTGAGTGAAAACATTTTCTTTACATTCCCTCCAAATCTCATGTCCCTTTTCTTAAACCTATGCCTCCCCACCTCGATTATTGATCCATCCACTTAGAGTAAAATTTCCTTCCTGTCTACCCTCTCTATTCCCATCATAATTTTATCCATCTCAATCATGTCCCCTCTCAGTCTCTTCTGTTCCAAGGAAAACAACTCCAGTCTGTCCAATCTCTCTTTATTTTGAAAGCTTCCCAGCCCAGGCCACCTGGTAAATCTTCTCTGCACACTCTCCAGTGCTATTACATCCCTCCTATAATGTGGATTCCAAAACTGAATATAATACTCCAGCTGTGTGGCCTAACTGACATTTTACTTAGTTCCTGCATAATTTCCCTGTTCTTAAATTCTATGCCTTGACTAATAAAGGCTAGTATCTCATATACTTCTTAACTACCTTATTAACCTGTCCTGATAAGGGACCAGTGTACTTGCACACCAAGGTCTCTCTGATCCTCCAGGTTTCTCAGGGTCTGACTGTTCATCATCTGTGACCTTGCCTTTTTGTCTGCCCAACAGCATTATCTCACATTTATGAAGATTTCTCAGGTTCCCTTCCATTCTGTTCTCCCCTATCCTATGCCTCACCAGTAAGAGGCAGGTAAAATTAATCACGTTGGAGAAAGTGATTGCGTAGTGGTATTATTGCCAGACTATTAATCCAGAAACTCAACTAATGCTCTGGGGACTCAGGTTTGAATCCTGCCTTGCCATTTGATAACATTTGAGTTCAATAAAAATATCTCATTAAGAATTTACTAATAATCATAAAACAATTGTAAATTGTCAGGGTGAGAAAAATCCATCTGGTTCATTAATGTCCTCGAGGGAAGGAATCTGTCATCCTCTCCTGGTCTGGCCTACATGTGACTCCAGACCCACAGCAATATGGTCAACTCTTCACTGCAATGGCCTAGCAAGCCACTCAGGTCAAGAACATCTTTGGATGGGCGATAAATGCTGGCCAGAGGCACTCACGTCCCACATGTGAACAAAGAAATGTCTATTCTGATGTACATTAAAAATCAGATTTAAGTTCTTCAGCTGTTTTTTCACATTCAACTGTATCTGCCACCTAACTGCCCATCCTGCTATCCTATACCCTTGTTGAACTTTGATTTTGCCACAATCCCTACATTGGTTGGAGAGACAGAAGCAATGAGGAATTTGCAAGAGCAACAGTATGTGATGGATGGCAGTTATAGGAAGGGGGGAAAGTCTCAGATACAGTCATATAGATGGGTTAACTCCAGGGAGGGTAAGAGAGGTCAGCACCTAGGGCAGGAGTCTTTTGTGGATATACCTATTTCAAACAGGTATGCTGTTCTGGAAAATGTTTGGGGTGATGGATTCTCAGGGGATCGTAGCACGAACAGCCAAGTTTCTGGTATTGAGACTGGCTGTAATGCAATGAGGGGTACGTCGGCTTCCAAGAAATCAACTGTGTTAGGGGACTCTCTAGTCCGAGGTACAGACAGACGTTTCTGTGGCCAGCAGTGAAAAAGCAGAAAGGTGTGTTGCTTCCCTGGTGCCAGGATCAAGGATGTCTCAGAGAGGGTGCAGAATGTTCTCACAGGGAGAGGGGCCAGCAAGAGGTCATTGTCCACATTGGAGCCAACGATATAGGAAGAGAAAAGGTTGAGATTCTGAAGGGAGATTACAGAGAGTGAGGCAGAAATTTGAAAAGGAGATCCTCGAGAGTAGTAATATCTGGATTACTCCTGGTGCTATGAGCTAGTGAGGACTGGAATAGGAGGACAGAGCAGATGAATGTATGGCTGAGGAGCTGGTGCATGGGAGAAAGATTCACATTTTTGGATTATTGGAATCTCTTCTGGGGTAGAAGTGACCTGTACAAGAAGGACGGATTGCACCTAAAATGGAAGGGGACTAATATACTGGCAGGGAGATTTGCTAGAGCCACTCGGGAGGATTTAAACTAGTAAGGTGGGGGAGTGGGACCGAGGGCGATAGTGAGGAAAGAGATCAACCTGAGACTAGTACAGTTGAGAACAGAAGCGAGTCAAACAGTCAGGGCAGGCAGGGACAAGGTAGGACTAATAAATTAAACTGCATTTATTTCAATGCAAGAGGCCTAACAGGGAAGGCAGATGAATTTAGGGCATGGTTAGGAACATGGGACTGGGATATCATAACAATTACAGAAACATGGCTCAGGGATGAGCAGGACTAGCAGCTGAATGTTCCAGGATACAAATGTTACAGGAAGGATAGAAAGGGAGGCAAGAGAGGACGGGGAGTGGCATTTTTGATAAGGGATAGCATTACAGCTGTGCTGAGGGAGGATATTCCCGGAAATACATCCAGGGAAGTTATTTGGGTGGAACTGAGAAATAAGAAAGGGATGATCACCTTATTGGGATTGTATTATAGACCCCCTAATAGTCAGAGGGAAATTGAGAAACAAACTTGTAAGGAGACCTCAGCTATCTGTAAGAATAATAGGATAGTTATGGTAGGGGATTTTAACTTTCCAAAAAAAACCAGGACTGCCATAGTGTTAAAGGTTTAGATGGAAAGGAATTTCTGAAGTGTGTACAAGACAATTTTCTGATTCAGTATGTGGATGTACCTACTCGAGAAGGTGCAAAACTTGACCTACTTTTGGGAAATAAGGCAGGGCAGGTGACTGAGGTGTCAGTGGGGGAGCATTTTGGGGCCAGTGACCATAATTCTATTAGTTTTAGAATAGTCATGGAAGAGGATAAAGCAGAGCTAAAAGTTGAAGTTCTAAATTGGAGAAAGGCCAATTTTGATGGTATTAGGCAAGCCCTTTCGAAAGCTGACTGGGGGCAGATGTTCACAGGTAAAGGGATGGCTGGAAAATGGGAAACCTTCAGAAATGAGATAAAGAGAATCCAGAGAAAGTATATTCCTGCCAGGGTGAAAGGGAAGGCTGGTAAGTATAGGGAATGCTGGATGACAAAAGAAATTGAGGGCTTGGTTAAGAAAAAGAAGGAAGCATATGTAAGGTATAGACAGGGTAGACTGAGTGAATCTTAGAAGAGTATAAAGGCAGTAGGAGTATACTTAAGAGGGAAATCAGGAGATAGCTTTGTCAAATAGAATTAAGGAGAATCCAAAGGTTTTTACAAATACATTAAGGACAAAAGGATAACCAAGGGAGAGAATAGGGCCCCTCAAAGACTAGCAAGGCGGCCTTCGTGTGGAGCCGCAGAAAATGGGGGAGATACGAAATGAGTATTTAGCATCAGTATTTACTGTGGATAAGGATATGGAATCTATAAACTATAGGGAAATAGATGGTGACATCTTGAAAATGTGCATATTACAGAGGAGGAAGTGCTGGATGTCTTGAAACGAGGAAAAGTGGATAAATCCCCAGGAGCTGATCAGATGTACCCGAGAACTCTGTGGGAAGCGAGAGAAGTGATTGCTGGGCCTCTTGCTGAGATATTTACATCATCGATAGTCACACGTGAGGTGCCGAAAGACTGGAGGTTGGCAAATGTGGTGCTGCTATTTAAGAAGGGCGGTAAGGACAAGCCAGGGAACTATTGACCAGTGAGCCTGACGTCGGTGGTAGGCAAGTTGTTGGAGGGAATCCTGAGGGACAGGATGTACATGTATTTGGAAAGGCAAGGACTGATTAGGGATAGTCAACATGGCTTTGTGCGTGGGAAATCATGTCTCACAAACT
>NC_057732.1:53825348-53878434 GCF_004010195.1 Chiloscyllium plagiosum
ATACACTTAATGGTAAGGTCCTAGGGAGTGTTGCTGAACAAAGAGACCTTGGAGTGCAGGTTCATAGCTCCTTGAAAGTGGAGTCGCAGGTGGATAGGATTGTGAAGAAGGCGTTTGGTATGCTTTCCTTTATTGGTCAGAGTATTGAGTACTGGAGTTGGGAGGTCATGTTGCGGCTGTACAGGACATTGGTTAGGCCACTGTTGGAATATTACGTGCAATTCTGGTCTCCTTCCTATCGGAAAGATGTTGTGAAACTTGAAATGGTTCAGAAAAGATTCAGAAAAGACCTTATAGAAATTAACAAAATTATGAGGGGAATGGATAGAATAAATAGACAAAGTCTTTTCCCTGGGGTCACGGAGTCCAGAACTAGAGGGCATAGATTTAGGGTGAGAGGGGAAAGATATAAAAGAGACCGAAGGGGCAACTTTTTCACACAGAGGGTGGTACGGGTATGGAATGAGCTGCCAGAAGATGTGGTGGAGGCTGGTACAATTGCAACATTTAAGAGGCATTTGGATGGGTATATGAATAGGAAAGGTTTGGAGGGATATGGGTTGGGTGCTGGCAGGTGCGACTAGATTGGGTTGGGATATCTGGTCGGCATGGACGGGTTGGACCTAAGGGTCCGTTTCCGTGCTGTACATCTCTATGACTCTATGGTGCTATGAGAACATGTCAATATAGATTGCTATTTTTTTTCCATTCCAGGTTATTTTAAATACAAAATAACTCACTCAACAGTTTGCTGCATCTTTCTATTGTATAGTCTATGTGTTTTGCTTGACAATGGATTCATGGTCACCATTAATCTCTTAATTCCAGATACTTATTGAATTCAAATTCCACTATCTGCAGTTTCAGGATTCAAACTCAGGTCCCCAGAACATTATCTAGATCTCTGGTCCAGCGATAATATCACTGAGCTATCACCTCCTCTTCAGGGTAAGCAACAAGTAAGACCTGAAATGAGTGTGGATTTACAAGACAAGAGAGTAGCAATCTTAGAAATGGGGGAGGAGGTTAAATGAAAAGTAATAGTTAGTAAAAGAGAAGAATTACACAAAAAAATGTGAATTCAAGAAAAAGACAAATGAACATTCTAAAACTATTCTGAACAATGGATAATGAAGGAAACCAGCAAACTTAAATTAATAGTAACTACTAGTGGAGGATTTTGGATTCGAAGACCTATGAAAGATGTTTTAAAAGGCACAAATAAAGATGTACATAATATTTCTATCTACAAGAACTCAGCTGGTTGAGGATAATTACTCTGAGTATTCGGAAGTGTGATAACAACTCAATGTTTTCCCATTTCTATCAGTCAGAGGGCTTCAAGTACATAAATTTAACAATTTAAGAAGCAGATAGGTTAAGAACAACTGGAAAATCTCTTCAAGGGGATATGTTGTATCGTACTAGACTACAATATTGTCAAGGCTGTAGTATCTATTGAAATCTTTCCAAATGAAGACAATAACATCCCAAATCTAGTCGACTTTGAAAGATCGAGCTGGCATACATGTGAGAAAGTGGTGGAAAAGGCTTTCCCCCACTCTTTATGCAGGAGTCAAATGATGCCACATTTGATGATGCAAATTGTGAGAATGATATAAAGTCTTGTTGCTTGTTTGCATATTACGTCATAATGTTGCTCCAACATTTTCTTGAGTCTTTTTGTCTTCATCACAGAGCAAGGCCCGATGCACAGGGAAAGATTAAGACAGAAGCTGTGGCTATATGTTAATACTAACAAGGAAATATAGATCCAGGCCCTTGGTCCAGCACTCCAGCAAGACTGAACGGGGGCAGAGAATTACACGCCCTCGGTCAGAAAGAAAACTAGGACGTACCATGTTTTGTAAAAATATTATGTTTTATGACAATCAGAATAAAGACATAGAAAATACTGGAGGAGGAGTGGGACCATCCGCCCTTCCAGCCTGCTCCGTCATTCAACCTGATCATGGCTGATCATCCAACACAATCCCCTATTCCCATCATCCACCCGTAATCTTTGATTCCTTTAGCCTTGAGAATTATATCTACCTCCTGCTTGAAAACATTCAATGTTTTGAATTTCACCTACTGGAAGATGCTGGATTCAGTGCCTCTGAAACTAACAATATCTCCAGGAGCTTACCATTCAATATAAACTTATCTGGAGCGGTCACATCAATACTGCGGCTACACTTACCCCACGGGAAAGGGTCAGTAGTGAGGGGGCATCATTTTAAGGTGAGGGGCAGAAGATTTGGAGGAGATTTGAGGAAAAGGTTTTTCACCCAGAGGATGGTGGGAATTTGGAATGCACTGCCTGAGACGGTAGTTGAAGTCTATACCTCTTAACATGTTCAAATGTACATGGATGAGCACCTGAAATATCATAACATTCAATGCCATGGACCAAGAACTAGAAGTGGGATAAGTGTAGATAGTCAGTGTAGATTTGATGGGCCAAAGGGCCTCATCTTTACTGTAAAACTTTCTGGTAAAGAAGAAATCAAATGTACTATTTTTTAGTGATCTCCTGTTATGCACATGCTGATGATGGTTTTTTACTAAATCATCAAACAATTGGACATGATTATACAATGCAAATATACAATCCGAGAATTCCCTCCCTAAGGGCATTGTGGGTCTACCCACAGCACATGGACTGCAGCGGTTCGAGAAGACAGCTCACCCCCACCTTCTCAAGGGGCAACTAGGGACGGACAATAAATGCTGGTCAACCAGTGATGCCTACATCCCACAGATGAGTTGAAAAAAAAATATATATGCTGTCCCTGAATTGCTGAGATGTTCTGATCCTGAGTCAGTTTGCAAGCTGATTTATACGCACGTCAGAATGCAATGCAGGACAAAATAAAACAGCCTTTTGCAGGTACAGGGAACATTGATCTTTAACTTTAAACGCTGTATGGGATTGTGTTTGTAAGTATAAACACTCATAACTGAGACATTAAGGCACTTATCCAGGGTTACCAAAAGTGTTTGAACACTAGATCTTCAACAAACCAGCATGTTGCTGGGTATGAAAGGTTTGTGTTACAGAGAAAGGCTTTTTCACCGAAGTGCAGGAAGTTAAAAGGCAATGTTATAGAAATTTATAAAATAATGAGGTATAGACCGAGTTAATGGTAGTTGTCTTTTCCTTAGGGTAGGGAATTTCAAGACTAGGGGGTACATTTTTAAGGTAAGAAGAGAGAGATTTAAAAAACACCTGAGAGGACAATTTCTTTTACACAGAGGTTGGTTTGTGAGGGAATGAACTTCCCGAGGAAGTGGTGGATGTGGGTGCAATTACAACGTTTAAAAGATACTTGAATGAGTACATGAATAGGAAAGGGTTTGGAGGGATATGGGCCAAGAGCAGGCAGGTGAGACAAGTTTAGCTTATGTTCGGCATGGACTGGTTGGGCCAAAGGGTCTGTTTCTGGGCAGCATGGTAGCTCGGTGGTTAGCACTACTGCCTCACAGTGCCAGGGTTCAATTCCAGCCTTGGGTGACTGTCTGTGTGGAGTTTGCACATTCTCCCCGTGTCTGTGTGGGTTTCCTCCCACAGTCCAAAGATGTGCAGGTTAGGTGAAGTGGCCATGCTAAATTACCCATAGTGTTCAGGGATGTGTAGGTTAGGTGCATTAGTTGGGGTAAATGTAGGGGAATGGGTCAAGGTTACTCTTTGGAGGGTTGGTGTGGACTTGTTGGGCCAAAGGGCCTGTTTCCACACTGTAGGGATTCTAATTTTAAAAATTCCATGCTGTATGACCCTATGACCACTAATGCCAAATTGAATAACATCACACGGTGAGAGGCAGTATTACTTTGTTGAAATCGACTGAAGGAAAAGAAAGTACAATGCTAGCAGAAAATATAGAATGAAAACAAATATTGGTACCTTATTGTATTTTATAGTATTCAAATTTATTAGACAGTTTACACTATATGGATTAGTTGTCACCTTTGGTTGTACAGCATATATTGTCATTTCTTCTGAAGGTTCTGTATGGTCTTGTGCTGACTTTTTAAAAAATGGACTTTTGATGTCATATTGTCTCCATTTACAACACTTCCTTCCGTCATTTGAATCATGACTTTTTCTATGATTAGCAAATTCATGATTAGAACAAATCCATACAATATATTTCTCTTTGAATAAACCCAACATAAATAAAATATAAAATGCTAGTGGTTGTCAGCAATAAAACGTTGCCTCAATTTATTTCTATCTTAAATATAACTGGCAGCTAGTCTCTTTGAGGGGCAAGTGTCATTTTCCTGAAACATGACAAAGCATGAAGTGAGAAAAGAGAAGCAGAGATGACAAGCTACAGAGAGAGATGCGGTTGGTGGTATCATGCCTGAGAGTTAAAAATCTGTGGATTGTAGCGGGAAAAGAAACATACAAGATCCTGAGGCGTCAGAAGATGTGGAGAAGATGTTTCCTCTTCAGGGAGAATCTAGAACCAAGGGTCACCGTTTAAATATAAGGGGTCACACATTCAGGACAGAGATAAGAAGTTTTAATTTCTCACAGCGGACGTCTCTTCCTCAAAACACGTTGGCTGCAGAGTCTTTAAATCTTTTTAAGACAGAAGTAGATCGATTCTTGTTAAACCACCTGATGAAGGAGCGGCGCTCCGAAAGCTAGTGCTTCCAATTAAACCTGGACCATAACCTGGTGTTGTGTGATTTTTAACTTTGTACACCCCAGTCCAACACCGGTATCTCCAAATCTTGTTAAACAAGGGAATGAAAAGTTATTGGGGTGTTATTTGGACAAGCTGACTAAGTGGAAAATGCATGACAGCTGAAATATAACGTGGATAGTTGTGAGGCTATCCTCTTTGGTTTCAAAAGTAGCATGGACAATTATGACTTGAATGGCTATAAACTGACAAAGGAATATTCTACGACACCTGGGTATCCTTGTACACCAGTCGCTGAAAGTAAGCGTGCAGGTGCAGCAAGTGGTAAAGAAGGTAAACGGTATGTTGGCCTTCACAGTGAGAGGATTGGAGGACAGGAACAAGGGTGTTTTGCTGTAGTTCTACAGGTCAGTGGTCAGGCCACACCTGGAATATTGTGTATAGTTTTGGTTTCCTTATTTGAGGAAGGATGTTCTTGCTCTCGGAGAGAGTGCAACAAAGGTTTACCAGGCTGATTCCTGGGATGGTAGGACTGATGTATGAGGAGAGATTGAGACATTAGGATTGTTATTCCATGGAGCTTAGAAGATTGAAGAGAATCTAATAGAAATCTGTAAAATTTGAACAGAATTAGACAGATTAGGTGCAGGAAGAATGTTCGTAATGGTGGGAGATTCCAGAACCAGGCATCATAGATTAAGGATAAAGGGTAAACCTTTTAGGACTGAGATGAGGAGAAATTTCTTCACTCAGAGAGTTGTGAGCCTTTGGAATTCAAGACGTGGTTAAGGCCAAAACTTTGTGCTTTCAGGAAGGAGGTAGATATAACTCTTATGGCTAAACGGATCAAGAGAGATGGGGGAGGGCAGGATTAAGGCATCGAACTCGTTGATTAACCACGCTCATATTCAATGGTACAGCAGGCTAGGGAATTGAATGGCCAACTCCTGCTCCTACCTTCTATATTTCTATGCTTCTCTATAAGGCAGGAGTGTAGATCTGTGATCACAATCAGATCAGACATATCTTATTGAATGGAGGAACAGGCTTGAACAGCTGAGTGACCTAATCTTACTCTTTGTTCATCTGCAAAGGTCGATTCAGGGAAGTAAAGAGTCACAATTCTGCACATCTGAAAAGGAATCATTAAATCATTGATTCTATACACAGATAGAGGCCATTTGGCCCATTACGTTCACACCGACCGTCCAAAAGCATCCCACATTCCAACCCTGTATTTCCCATGGTTTATCCATCTAGCCAAGACATCCCTGAAACAACATTTCCCATAGCCAATCCACCTGGCCTGCACATCTTTGGGCTGTGGGAGGAAACTGGAGCACCCGGAGGAAACCCACACAGACACGGGGAGAATGTGCAAACTCCACACAGACAGTCGCCTGAGGATGGAATTTAACCTGGATCCCTGGTGCTGTGAGGCAGCAGTGCTAACCACTGAGCCACCATGAAGGACAAGTTGATTTTACAACTGTACAGCTTCACAATGAAGACAGGAGAGGTCAGATATTATGTTTGGGCACTTTGAAAAAGTAGAAAATAAAAGAAAGAAGCAAAATCTACTGATATCAGTAAAATAATAAATGAAATGTAACTGAGGAAAAGATTATGTTGCTTGTCATAAAGTCATACAGCACAAAAACAGACCCTTCGGTCTAACCAATCCATGTCGAACATAATCTCAAAGTTAACTAGACCCACCTGCCTGCTCCTGGCCCAGATCTCTCCAGAATTTTCCGATTCATGTACTTATCCAAATGTCTTATAAACACTGAAATTGTACCCACATCCTCCACCTGCTCAGGAAGCTCATTCCACACACGTACCACCCGCTGTGTAAAAATAAATTGCCTGCTATGTCTTTTTTAAATCTCTCTCCTCTCATGTTAAAAATGTGCCCCCCAGTGGCGGGTTTTGAGAAGATTTGTATATCAGATTGAGGTTCTGGATGTAGGTTTGCTCGCTGAGCTAGAAGATTCGTTTTCTGACATTTTGTCACCAAGCTAGGTAACATCATCAGTGAGCCTCCAATGAAGCGCTGGTGTTAGTGACTCACTAGTGGTGACAAAATGTCTGAAAATGAACCTTCTAGATCACTGAGCAAACTTACATCCAGTGCCCCCTAGTCTTGAAATTCCCCATCGTAGGGAAAAGACAACTATCATTAACTCTGTCTAAACCTCTCATGATTGTATAAACTTCTAAAAGGTAATCCTGCAACCTCTTAGGCTCCAGTGAAATAAATCCCAGTCTATCCAACTTTTCTTTATAACTCAAGCCTTTCACACTTGGCAATATCCTGGTAAATCTCTTGTACACCCCTCCCGCTTAATAATATCCTTTCTATAACTGGGGGGCCGGAACTGGACACAGTATTCCAGAGGCAACAAATAGTGCATAAATAAATGAGGTCCTTTATTGTTAGATTGCGCAGTTGCTGAAAATAAGTGACATAGGTTGATGTGATAGGCAACGATGATGTTGGTAATGAGAAAATTTGACACATTTTTTTAATACTGGATCTACACACTAGATACATTGTAAACAAAGTTGGCATATTGTTTAGTGGTGTAAATCTAAATTCAACACGGCTTTTGTACCAAACATGAAGTGGAATAAAGCTAAAAGCAACTGAAGATAAAATGCAGATTGCTTTCAGAGAGGATTGTATTGACAAATCTGTTTAAAATTTAGCTCCGTACTTAATAATCAGGATCAGTAACGATGACTAAAATAAACTTTTAATGTGCCACACACAATTTCCCATAGAAACTGTTCTCGTCCCTTTAATTCACACTGGTACTGCCACCAGCTGAATGCACAATGATAAAAGACTGCTTGAGATGTCGTGGGAAGATCGAGATATGTATAGTTGGCTTGACAGGTATTGACAACATCTTCCACAACGTATTCAGCTTGGATTGTGTCAGACTACATTAAGCTTTTAAATCCAGTAATTAAAAAAAAAACCACAATTCTCTTGTAACATTCTGGACCCTTTGAAAAGAATGGCAGCAAATCTTGTAATAAGTAATCCTCTTGGTTTGTACTTGTCATTTGGCTAACCACAATCATTTGTGTTTTGAATTTCATGGTTCTTTTGCATTCTCGGGGGAAAGCGCTCAGCAGGCTCTCTCTCACAGTTTGTACATTCAATGTTCCTGGGTACTGTCAGGTTCTAGCAGTTTATTTAGCCTCATAGAGTATGAAAACAGACCCTTTGGTCCAACCAGTCCATGCCGATCATAATCCCAAACTAAACTAGGCCCACCTGCCTGCACTTGGCCCATATCCCTCCAACCTTTTCTCATTCACGTGCTTTAAAGTCTTTTATGTTGTAACTGTACCCACATCCACCACTTCCTCTGGAAGTTCAGTCCACACATGAACCACTCTCTGTGTAAATAAATTGCCCCTAAAATCTTTCTCCATTCACCTTAAAAATATACCCTCTAGTCTTAAAATCCCCTACCCTGGGAAAAAGACATCTGTTATTCACCTTATCTGTGCCCCTCCATGATTCTTTAATCCTCCATAAAGCCCTCAACCTGCTCTACTCCAGTGAAAAAAGTCTCAGACTCTCCTGATAACTCCCATTCCTGGCAAAATCCTTTTAATTTTTTTTCAGAACCCTCTCCAGCTTAATAATATATTTCCTGTAACAGGGCAACCAGAACTAGACGCAGTACTCCAGTAGAGTAAAGATTGGATTTGTGATTCCAGGGCAAGGGTCATGACCCATAGTGCAGGAGACCATGAAGGTTGAAACAGGTAGAAATAAAATGAAAATCAATCAAGAGCAGCTGAATTGTGATTTAACAACCTTTAGATTGTATGGATGTGGAAGATTTGAGAAAGTTAAGGAACTACTCAGTCTAGAGGTCACAGAAAAATAAGCTTTTGAAAAGGAGACATAGTGATACATTATATGGGTGGTGTCAGGTTAACACAAGGTGTGCAGCATGTGTTCTAACAGTGGCTCTGCTGTTTCCATAACAATTTATCACAGTTATGACATCGACAATTTGTTCAGTAGCAGAGAAACAATGAAGTTCTTGCGGAACAAAATCTACACTAACCTATCGATATTATGGTATTAGTTAAGACAGATGCCATTAACAACTTAGCTTGAGGATTGGATTTGATCTCTTATCATCTCTTAACAGAAAGATCTCATAATCTAGATTAAACCCAGATTGCAACAGCATTATATCACCATAGAAACCAGAAATTCTGACAGACAAAATATCATTACGGGGTAAGCTGTAAAGGAAGTGGTCACTTGAGCATCATCAAAGATGGCAACAGACAGATTGATACCAATCACCACTGATAAGCAATGTATTTTTATATTTTATGCCAGATAGTTTTATCCGTCCTTTAAAGTGCTTCTGATCCAGATAGGGCTGTTGCAATTATACAACCAATGCTGTTGCTCAGTCTGCTGCCTGCCATTATTAATGATCAAACTGACTGTTTTGTCAGATAAAACACTCACAGATAGAATCCCTACAATGTGGAAGTGGGCCATTCTGCCCATTAATTCCACAACACTCCTCTGAGCAGCATCCCACCAGAACCCTCAAACCCTGCGTTTCCCACAGCTATCCCACCTAACCTGCACATTATGGGGTCAATTTAGCACGGCCAATCCACCCTAACCACCCTAATCTTTCGAGGAAACCAGAGCACCTGGAGGATATCCACACAGACACGGGGAGAATGTGTAAACTCCACACAGACAGTCACCCAAAGGTGGAATCGAACCCAGGTCCCTGGTGCTAGAGGCAGTGGTTCTAATCACTGAGCCACCCTCATGTCCAGTGTCATTCTGTAAGGAGGAATTCCAGGTTGGAATGAGTCACAAGATCTGGAGGTTTAGAAGGTTATGTTTCTGTGGCTTTCAAGCTGCACCAGCCTAATCCACAACTTTAGGATGGAGCAAATTCTTGATCAAAGGATTTGCTGGACCACACAAGGTAACACACATCCTTTATTCCTTTATTCCACAATTCAGTAAAGACCTCACTTTGACTTGTGCCAATCACATGTCTAATGATGAAATACATTCCAATTGGAGATTAACAAGCCAGGAAGTCGAGTGTCCAAGCTGTGACAAAAAATACTATTAATATAGATCGATGTGGAACCTCTTCAGGGAGGTCTGAAAATACTGTGGGTGCTGGAGCACAGGAGGTTGCCGGGCATGGAGTGCTGGATTACAGAGTTATACAGAAACACAGAACACAGGAGAGGAGGGAGCCGTTCAGCCCTTCAAGCCTACTCTCCCATTCAATTAGTGGGCGGCACGGTGGCACAGTGGTTAGCACTGCTGCCTCGCAGCGCCAGAGACCCGGGTTCAATTCCCGACTCAGGCGACTGACTGTGTGGAGTTTGCACGTTCTCCCCGTGTCTGCGTGGGTTTCCTCCGGGTGCTCCGGTTTCCTCCCACAGTCCAAAGATGTGCAGGTCAGGTGAATTGGCCATGCTAAATTGCCCGTAGTGTTAGGTATAGGGGTAAATGTCGGGGTATGGGTGGGTTGCGCTTCGGCGGGTCGGTGTGGACTTGTTGGGCCGAAGGGCCTGTTTCCATACTGTAATGTAATCTAATCTAAAATCTAATCTAATCTAATACGATCATGGTTGATCATCGAGCTCTATACCCTAATCCCGCCTAGATCCCTTCATCCCTCTAGCCACAAGAGCTATATCTCCTCCTTCTTGAAAATATGGAATGCTTTGGCCTCAACCACTATCAGTGGTAGCGATTTCTACAGGCATTCTACTCTGAGAAGATGCTTCTCCTCATCTCAGTCCTAAGAAGGCTCGTTTTTATCTTTAGACCATGATCCCTTGTCCTGGAACCCTGTAATCTCTCAAATTGTTGGCTTGTAATATCATCCTCACCCTAAGGTGCATACAGTTGGTCAGTGGCCTTCAGCAGTGGTCAATGGCATGGTGCCCCTTGTGGGTAAATTGTTTCAGTGCTTGATGTTCACGGCTCATTGACCATATGGGGATATGCTCTGAACCAAAGTTTGTTTGAGACTGGTGTTGGTGGCAGCTGAATCTAATGTTAGATTGCCATGTGAGGAAGCAGCCTCACTCAGAGGCTGGCGCTGCAGGGAGAAATCAAGGTTGCTGCCTCCAGTACTGAGCAGGACAACCGAAAGAGAAAGGTTTTCATATTAAAGAAGACCCAAGGAACTGGGTCAGAAACAGTTGGAAATCAGAAACAAAAACAGAAGTTGCTGGAAAAGCTCAGCAGGTCTGACGGCATCTGCAGGAAGACAGAATCGTTAATGCTTTGGCTTCAGGGAAGGATTCTGACAAAGGGTCACGGGACCTGAAACATGTACCCTGATTTCTCTCCACAGATGCTGCCAGACCTGCAAAGTTTTCTTAGTCATATTTGTTTTCATTGAAGATTTCTGAGTGAGGGTCACCAGACTGTTCTCCTGGCACCATGAGACCCCATGGTTACCAAAGGTTATAGATCCTGCAATAAACTAGGATTAGAAGCACTCAGGCAAGGTACACTCAGCTAATACCAGGGATGGAGAGGGATTGCCTTAGGAGGAGAGATTGGAGTAAGTTGGGCCTATACTCATTGAATTTAGAACATTGTGAGATGACCTCATTGAAATATACAAACTCCTTCGACGATTTGACGGGGTAGATGGGGAATGGTTGTTTCCCCTTCTGGGACAGTCTAGGACCAGAGGATACCATCTCAGAATAAGGGGTTGCACATTTAAGACAGAGATGA
The DNA here is from genome assembly GCF_004010195.1 of Chiloscyllium plagiosum. NCBI lineage: Eukaryota > Metazoa > Chordata > Chondrichthyes > Orectolobiformes > Hemiscylliidae > Chiloscyllium > Chiloscyllium plagiosum. The sequence goes on from NC_057732.1 coordinate 53,836,794, forward strand.
GGAGGAATCTGGACAATCTAGAGGCAAGAAACATGTTTCCGCTGATGGGTGAGTGCCGAACCAGAGGACACAGCTTAAAAATATGGGGTAGACCATTTAGGACAGAGATGAGGAGAAACTTCTTCACCCAGAGAGTGGTGGCTGTGTGGAATGCTCTGCCTCAGAGGGCAGTGGAGGCCCAGTCTCTGGATTCATTTAAGAAAGAGTTGGATAGGGCTCTCAAGGATTGTGGAATCAAGGGTTATGGAGATAAGGCAGGAACAGGATACTGATTAAGGATGATCAGCCATGATCATATTGAATGGTGGTGCAGGCTCGAAGGGCAGAATGGCCTACTCCTGCACCTATTGTCTATTGTCTATTGAATGCCTACTCCCAGAGGCCAGTGAATCTGTGGAATTCTTTACCAGATGGGGCTGTTGAGGCTGGGTCATTAAGAAATTCAAGGCAGAAGTGGAATAATTTTTAATCATTATGGGAATCAAGGGTGATAGAGAAAGTAGAGGAAAGTGAAGTTGAGGGTAATCAGATCAGGAGGAGAAAGTGAGGTCTGCAGATGCTGGAGATCAAAGTTGAAACTTTATTGCTGGAACAGCACAGCAGGTCAGGCAGCATACTCTGCCTCGGAGGGTAATTGAGGTGGGAAACCTCACAATCTTTAAAAAATAATTGAATGAGGCACTTGAAATGTCATAACACTCAAGGCTATGGGCCCAGTGCCGCAAAGTGGGATAGGTGCAGATAGGGCGGTGCTGGAAATGTGTTGCTGGAAAAGCGCAGCAGGTCAGGCAGCATCCAGGGAACAGGAGAATCGACGTTTCGGGCATAAGCCCTTCTTCAGGCTTATGCCCGAAACGTCGATTCTCCTGTTCCCTGGATGCTGCCTGACCTGCTGCGCTTTTCCAGCAACACATTTCCAGCTCTGATCTCCAGCATCTGCAGACCTCACTTTCTCCTCGTAGATAGGGCGGTATAGACTCAATGGACTGAAGGGCCCCTTCTGTGTTGCATGGCTCTATTACTATGATTCTAAGTGAACCAGTCCATGCTGACAAGAGGCAAGTAACATTGCTGCAGCAATAATGAGCCAAACATGCAACATTTAAGAGGCATTTGGATGGGTGTATGAATAGGAAGGGTTTGGAGGGATATGGGCCGGGTGCTGGCAGGTGGGACTAGATTGGGTTGGGATATCTGGTCGGCATGGACAAGATGGACCGAAGGGTCTGTTTCCATGCTGTACATCTCTATGACTCTAAGAGATATCGAAGCATGAAATACTGTGAAATACTGTTCCCAGGGCATTAGAAGCTCCCGCTCACTGTGGTTTGAAACAATGTTTAGAGCACAGAAAAGTGTCGTGGATCAAAAAAGCATGATAACAATAAACTTTTGTCTAATCATTTATCAGATTCACAGTGACACAGATAAAGTTCTTACCGCTGAAATTAATTTTGATTAAGTATTCTTTGTATAATTTCTTCCCATCCAGTGGCATAATGGCATCACAGAGTCTGGTGGTATTTGGACACATTACGCGCTGCATCTTGTGTAAAGCATGTGCCATTGAGTACACCGCATTGACAACAAACATTATCTTTGTCTCTTGCTCGTAGTTAGAGTTGTTGATGGAGAGCCGCCTGTCGCACACCTTTTGATGTGACCGACTGTTCTGGAGCAGACACTGAAATTTCTGCTGCCAAAAGGCTTTAAACCACGGGTTCCGCTTGTTGGTGCGAGGGTGGAGGCTTTGAAAGTACCTGTCAAACTGCTTGATGGGATAAGAAGCAAGCTCTAAGGTTATCGCACCGTTGGCAACCAGCTCGTTCCCCTTCACCACGATTTCTTGAGCTCCCCATCCATCACTGGCCACCCAGGTGAAGCCAGAAACGTTCATTCGATTAGCCGCAGCCAGAAGCTCCCGGGCATCGTCGCCTCGTGTGAAAAGTACCACGATCCTCGCGTTGGCTTTGTTCAGCAGCTCCTGGATCACACCATCGTAGGACTTCTTTGTGGTGGAGCGGCCAACTTTCTCCGAAGTAGCGATGCAAATGTTTCGAAGACGTGCCTCATGCTCAAAGGCTTCAATTCCAGTCTCTCCGTAATCGCCCTCGGAAGCGATGGTTGACACGTAAGTCCAATTAAAGAACTGCAAAATTTCTACCATAGCCTTGGCCTGATAAAAGTCAGGAGGGACTGTTCTCGCAAAGTAATCGTAGCGGCTTTTATCGCTGAGCTTTGCACTTGTTGAAGCATAGCTGATCTGGGGGATCTGGAAAAGTCGAAGCAAATTTGCTACCTGTAGATGATATTAAAATATAAATTAAATACAAACCATTTGTGCTTAATGGTTTTAAATCATCAAAAATAACTTGCATTTCTGCAGCATCTTTAATGTTACTTTTATCAAGGCTTAAAAATGGATGTCAAGTTAAAGGAGGAAACATTAGGAGAGAAAGTACAAAAACAGAAATTGCTGGAAAAGCTCAGCAGGTCAGGCAGCGTCTGTGGAGAGAAATCAGAATTAGAATTTCGGGTCCAGTGACCCTTCCTCAGCACAAATGACCAACTACTTGGTCAAAGACTGAAAACAAAAAATGCCGGAGATTACAGTGAGTCAGGCAGCATCCATGGAGGCCTATGAGGAAGAGTCATCTCAACTCGAAGTGTTAGCTTGCTCCCTCTCTCCATGGATACTGCCTGACCCACTGTGATCTCCGGCATTTTCAGTTCAGATTCCAGCCTGTGCAGTAATTCGCTCCCACTTGGTTGTAAGGGTTGGTTTCAAGGAGGAGCCAGGAATTGCAGAGGTGGAACGATTGTTCGGAATATGGAGTCTGAAACGCTGCAGGTCTGCCTGCTAATGGAGTCCAGAAAGGGATGGCCCTCTAAGAGGTCACAGAACCTGGGAGGTGGGCTGGACGATATTTGTTTGCTCTGGAGCAGATGGTGAACACACTCATCACCCCCATAACATAAAGGAGAAGTTCAAACCAAACCATCCTGGTGATAGGGTCTCATTAAGATCAGGCTGAGTGCAGCAGTCACCAAGGGGATCTTTGTCAGACAGTTTCACAGGTTAGCAAATAGGTTAGCTCCTACTCTGAGCTAAACTGATAGGTTCAGATTGAGAGGACAGATGTGGAGTCAGTGGGGGACTGTGTGGGAAATGATTTGAGTGAGAAATATTCCTGCTTTTCACACGGCTGAAAATAAAGTCAATATTTTCTGGATGTTCTTGATGAAGTGACAGGGTGCCTCTGGCTTCCAGAAGCAGTTCAGCAATGAATAGTAAATAAGGTTCTTTCAGGAGCACCGACTGCCTATTGCAAAGCCCACCCATCAATCACACCAACACCTTTCTATTGCAGCAAATCATCAGCACCCCCCACCTAGGTTCACCTTTCAGTCTGGCTGCACCCTTAGGTGGCAGGGGGATTGGTGCTGTCTGTCTCTGGCACTACAACATCACTCTGGTCACACTCCCTCTCTCCTCTTCCAGGAAACAAATATGGAACAGAAATTCCCAGCAACTTTTTTCCTGTTGGGGGAGGTGGTGGGATATGCAAAGAAGCCCATCACTTTATAGTGGAAAGGAAGATGGCAAATTTATTATGGGGACCAAAAGAAACACCAAACAAAACTCTCCGGGTCACTATGGTTGGGAAAGTGGGGCGGAGGACTAGTTTGTCTGTGCTTGGCTCTTTCAATTGATTTTCCCCCTTTCCCCAGTGCCTTACAAGCTTGGATCCCCGTTATAGATATTTTCCAAGCATTTTCCCTTCAGTGCCGCTGGGTCAAAATCGTGGAATTCCCTCCCGAAGGGTAATGTGAGTCAAACATGGGCCAAAGAGATAGGGTTAGGGTCAGGCAGTTTACCACTGCTCAAGGGCAGTAAATACTGGCTCAGTCAGTGCACCCACACCAGCATATAAAAGGAAACCTGTCACAGATGTTATTACCCACTTCCGGACCCAGTGGAACTGTACCTGAACCTCCTAGTCTAGAGGTAAGGATACTACCACTGCATCACAAGAGACCCCAGATGACCCTTCTATACTGGTGAGATTATCAGTAGTTGAAACTTTATTGCTGGAACAGCACAGCAGGTCAGGCAGCATCCAGGGAACAGGAGATTCGACGTTTCGGGCACAGGCCCTTCTTCAAATTATCAGTAACCAGCGTTGAGACCATAATAAGAAGGCATAGACCATTACCATCCAATTACCCCTGCATTTAATAAATTGAAACAGTTCAGGGTGGCAAGAGAGAAAGATTTGCATTTATTCTTACAACCTCAGAACATCTCACAGCACTTCACAGCTGATGAAATATTTTTAAAAGTATAGTCACTCCTGTAATGTAGGAGACAGACAGTCAATTTGCACAATTGTGCTCCCATGAAGGGTAATGTGATAATGATCATGTAATCTATTCTCTTAACTGAGGGATAAATACAGGTCAGGATATTGGGAATACATGCCCTTGTCTTCTTTGAATAATTCCATGGGATCTTTTACATCCTCCTAAACAGTAGAGAGACCTTCCTTTTACCATCTTGTCTGAAAGGTGGCACCTCAGGTAGTGCAGCACCCCCTCAGTCCTGCACGTGGAGTGTTAACCTTGAGATTTGTGTTCACACCTGGAACCAATGTTTAACCCACTTCCTCTTGATTGAAGGCTGAGAATGGTACTCACCAACCTGACACTTTAAGATGGTGGCTTCCATTGACTGCAGGAAATGATGAAGAAAAATTGGGCAGGCATCAATGTGGATGAAGCTACAGTTTGAGGGATGATCACCCCATGTTGCTGTCCCTGCCTCCAAATTCTGCCTGAAAAACCACACAGCAAGTGGTTAGCACTGCTGCCTCACAACACCAGGGACCAGGATTCAATTCCAGCCTTGGGTGACTGTCTGTGTGGAGTTTGCACGTTCCCCCCGTGTCTGTGTGAGTTTTCTCCCATAGTCCAAAGATGTGCAGGTTAGGTGAATTGGCCATCAGGGATGTGTAGGTTAGGTGCATTAATCAGAGGGAAATGGGTCTGGATGGGTTCCTCTTTGGAGGGTCGGTGTGGACTTGTTGGGCCAAATGGCCTGTTTCCATGCTGTAGGCAATCTAAACAGTAAACAGAAGAGCCACCTCCAGAAATCTAAAACATCTACTTGATCAAACAAATTACTTTCACAATCTCCATGAATACTGTATTAATAGAGAGTGACTTGGGAATGAGGTAGTAAAGTTTCTGTATGTTTCCATCCAAAATTCCTAGATTTGTGCCCATCACAATTTTTCATCTTTCTGCAACACAGACTTCTTTATGGTATTCTTAACATGTAGTAGTTCTAATATCAATATAATGTAGTGAATTAGACGTGATTATTTCACCATGAACTATCTATATAAATCTTGCTGAGTTGCAACTGATAGGAAATGCTGAGCTTTGATTGTCTAACGTAGCCCGATTACAGATTCTGGAACCACAAACCCCATCTCTCCACAGAAATCTAGAATTGAGGCCTGTCCAGCGAACGAATGAGAGCTGACCTCACAGTCACCCGACATTGAGGAAGCCTGACCAGATTGACCACAAGACCCTCTCCGGCTTCCTGCAAAGCTGAAAGTTGTGAGTGGTGCCCAGAATCCCATCAATTGCGCGTACATTCCTCTCGGAACAGCAGATGTCCCTCACTGACGCCCAGGATCGACTGAGAGCAATTACCTACCCAGTAAACATGGCAGATATGCTGGGCTTCAGGCGAGACTGAAACCTCAGGTCCCTTCCTTCCCCAATATACTCCTGGCAAATGTCCAAGCCATTGAGCACAAAATGGATGACCGCAAAGCTAGACGCAGCTTCCAATGGGAATTGAGAGACTCCTGTGTGCTCTGTCTCAGACAGACATGGCTTACTCCCAATACACCAGACTGTGCCTTACAACCTGACAGTTTCTCAGTTCACCAGATGGAATGCTCGACATCCTTGGGCAAGGCAAGAGACAGCGGGGTCTGCCTCCTAATGAACACTTTCTAGCACACAGACATAGCAACCTTGGAGAGTTACTGCTCCCTGGATCTAGAATATCTTGCAGTAAAGTGCTGTCCCTACTACCTACCTCATGAGTTCACGTCAACTATCCTGACAGCGGTCTTAATCCCATCTCATGTGGAAGTGAAGAGTGCACTTGGTGAGGTATATAATGCTGAAACTTTATTGCTGGAACAGCACAGCAGGTCAGGCAGCATCTAGGGAACAGAAGATTCGACGTTTCGGGCACATGCCCTTCTTCAGGCATGTGCCCGAAACGTCGAATCTTCTGTTCCCTAGATGCTGCCTGACCTGCTGTGCTGTTCCAGCAATAAAGTTTCAGCTTTGATCTCCAGCGTCTGCAGACCTCACTTTCTCCTCGAGGTATATAATGCTACAAACAGTTATGAGACAGAATACCCTGAGGTCTTGTTCATCGTACCTGGTGACTTCAACGGGTCAACCTCAAGAACATGCTCCCAAAATACCGTCGACATGTCTCCGTTCCCCCTGCCAGAGGTCCCAACATGCTTGACGACAGTTACTCAACCATCAAAGCCAGCCACTGCTCCATCTCCAGTCCACATTTTGGCAAATCAGATCACCACTCTGTGCTCCTCCTCCCCACTTACAGGCAGAAACTGAAGTGTGAGGACCCAGTAGAGAATGGAGTGCAGGTTCGATCTCAGGCAACGGAAGGGCTTCTTCAGGACAGCTTAGAGTCCGTGGACTGGTCACTATTCAAGAACTCAGCAGCCAATCTAAATAAGTATACCAATACCATTACAGACTTTATCAGTAAGCTTGCAGAAGACTTTGTGCCAAAGAAGTTATCCCCAAACAGAAACTATGGATGAACTGGGAGATCCACTCCTTACTGAAGTTTGGCTCTGAGGTGTACACATTGGATGATTCTGACCTAGGAGAAAGTGAGGGCTGCAGATGCTGGAGATCAGAGTCGAGAGTGTAGTGCTGGAAGAGCACAGCAGGCCAGGCAGCATCCGAGGAGCAGGAGAATTGACATTTCAAGCATAAGCCCTTCATCAGGAATGATCCTGACATACACATGAAATCAAGGTCCGACTTTTGTAAGGCCATTAGAGACACCAAGAGGCAAAACTAAACTCAGCTTGAGACCCAGGCCAACCAACCGCACGGACACCATGTCATTTGTGGCAAGGCTTACATGACATAACAGGCTACAAAGCGAAGTCAAACAGCATTACAGGCAATAATACATCCCTACCCAACGAGCCTCAATGCATTCTACATTGGCTTTGAACAGAGGGTCAGTGAAATGATATCACTTATCCCAACAGCTTCGGGTGCCCCACACCCATGGTCACCATCGCAGACGTCAGATTGATTTCTTGAGGTAGAACCCCATGGAAAGTGACCAGTCTGGGTGGGGTCCCCAGCCATGCACTCAGATCCTGCATGGGCCAGCTGGCGGGAGTATTCACTGACATCTGTAACCTCTCCTTACAATGATCTGAAGTCCCCACCTGCTTCAAGAAGACCACCATCACCCCGACGTCAAAGAAAAATCATGCAGGGTGCCTCAAAGACTACCACCCTGGTGGCTCTGACCTTCACTTTTAGAAAATGCTTCAAGAGGTTGGTCATGGCCCACAGCAACTCCAGCCTCTCAAAGTGCCTTGATCCTTTGCAATTCAACTCCTGATACAGCAGACACCATCTCCCTGGCCCTACACTCAGCCCTAGAACATCTGGATACAAAGGATACGTACATCAGGCTCTGACTTACTGACGACAGCTCCACCATCAACATAATTCCAAACTCATCTCTAAACTCTGAGACCTAGGTCTTGGCTCCCCCCTCTGTAATCAGATTCCTGACTTCCTGACAAACAGCTCGCAGTCAGTAAGGATAGGTGACAACATCTTCTCCATGATAATCCCCAACAGAGGCACCCCACAATGCAGGGTACTCAGCTCCTAATATACTCCTTATACACTCATGTCTGTGTGGCCAAATTTCTCACCAACTCCATTTTCAAGTTTGCTGATGACACCACTGTTGCAGGTCAGATCTCAAACAACGATGACATGGAGTACAGGGAGGACACAGCGTGCTTATCAGCATGGTGCAAAGACAACAATCTCTCCCTCAATGTCAGCAAAATGAAGGAGCTGGTCATTAACTTCAGGAAGTGGAGTGGAGACCACGCCCCTGTCTGTATCAGTGGGGCTGAGGGGGAGATGGTCGAGAGGGTCAGGTTCCTGGGAGTGATCATCACCCACAATCTGTCCTGGTCCACCCATGTTGACGGTCAAGAAAGCACAACAACATCTCTACTTCCTCAGAAGTCTATGGAAATGCAGCATGTCCACAATAACGCTTATAGATGCACCATAGAAAACATCCTATCTGGGTGCATCAGAGTGAGGTATCGCAACTGCTGTGCCCAAGACCACAAGTAACTACAGAGAGTTGTGAACACAGCCCAGTCCATCAGACAAACCAGTCTTCCACCCACTGGCTCCATCTATACTTCCCACTGCATTGAAAAAAACAGTCAAAATCATCAAAGATCCCTCATACCCTGGTTATATTGTCCTTCACCCTCTTCTGTCGGGCAGAAGGTATAAAAATTTGAATAAGCGTACCAACAGATTCAAGACCAGCTTCTTCACTACTCTTATCAGATTTCTGAATGGATTTCTTCAATGTTAATGTTGATCTCTCTTTGCATCTTCTTGGCAACTGTAACAGTGTATCCTGCATCTGTCCTGCTACCCCACTGCACGAGTATAGAATCTCAGGACACATGACAATATTAAAGCAAATCAAATCAAATCTGAAGGAAACTTAGTTGAGGTTGATTAAAGATATCTTTTGAAATTGTGATGTTCTGGCTAGTTGAATCTTAATGAGTGTGGGAATCTGTGTAAACTGAAAAAGGTTTGTACAAGAAATGAAAAAGCTATAAAACCAGTTAGAACCCTCAAAATGTGAGTAAATCCAACTTAATAATTACTTTTTTTCTGAAACAAAAGAGACAGGGAAGATTGAAAGTTCCAACTTTTATTCATATTCCTCTCAAGCAGCCTCACAATACATCAAATCCAAGAGGTGGTTAATGAGATTCATTTGCTTTGAATTTCTTCTCAGGAACCAAAATCACTTTCTCATTTTGTAGTATTCAATCAGCTGTGACCAAATGTAATACCAGATTGTTCATTGTCAAACAGGAGTGTAATTGACCATTTACCAACTGTGTGTAAACACCAGTTCTGAGGTCAGGAATGCAATTTATTAGGCATAACTGAATGGGTAGCACTGCCACTCTGAAGTTAAAAGGTCTTGGGTTCAAGACCCACTGCAGAAATGGAGCACAAACATCAAGGCTGATGCACCAGTGCAGACTGACGGACTGTTGCATTATTGGATATGCTGTCTTTTAGCTGAGGCATTAATTCAACATTCCATCTGTATTGTCAGATCAACCCAAAATATTCTGTGTTCTTATTTCAAAAAAGAGGAGAGTTCTACTGATGTTCTGGCCAATACTTACCTCTCGTTCAACATTGCTAAAGAAAAATCATCTGGCCATTGCTACGCTTCTGTTTGTAGGACTGGACGCCAATCCAAACTGGACTGGATTTGGACTGGACTGGAATCCAAACTGGACGCCATATTTTGTACATTATAACTGTGACTACACTTTACAAAGTGTACAAGTATTTCATTGGCTTAACAATATTTGACATGTCCTATACAAGTCAAGATGCTATACAAATGCAAGTCTTTTGTTCTTTATCCAAATTTACTGAACATAATTCATTCACATTGGTTGATTTTATAAAATTCTCCAACAAGCTAATAAAGATGTTAAAGTGCTAGTCAGTAATATGCATTTCAACCAGGATATCTTCTATAATGTACAAATAAGTATTTTGTTATCATTATTAATGTAATTGCTATTATAATTGTAACTTTGGATCACATGCTGTATTTCACTGTGATCAGGTATTTCATTAATCACTGCTGCAAAAGGTGCGTTTGTTTAACAAAGCCAAATATTCTTTTTTCATTTCTTTTCCAAACTCAAATTATTCTGGAGAGAATTTCAAACATTCATCACAGGGAATATGATTTATGACCAACAGCTGAAGCATGGAATCCAAAACACTATGGTTATGTTTTATTTTCATGAGAAAATGGGCCAACATTTATTGCCCATTCCTAATTGCCCAGAGAGCAGTTAGGAGTCAAACACTTTGCTGTGAGTCTAGAGTCATAGGTAGGCCAGATCAAGTAAGGATGGCAGATTTTCTTCCTTAAAGAGGATTAGTGAACCAGATGGGTTCGTGTTTATAATTAGGCTATTTTGATTGAATTCAAATTCCACCATCTGCCATGTTGGGGTATGAACACAGAATATGAACCTGGGGTTCTGGATTACTAGTCCAGTAACATTACGACTGCACCATTTCCTCATCCAATAATTACTGGAATATTTGACAAATACAGACTCTGCATTGGAAATCACATGCAGCTACCACTGAGTTTAAATCACTATAGAAAAACAATTGGCAAATGTAGATCTTCCAACAATCCATTTTAAGTTTGACTGAAATAATATGCCACTTACCTGTATAGAAACACTACTGTATGAGCCACCTACCACACCTGCAATCACTAAGGGATTGTTGTCTTGAATTGCATATGATCCATCAGGGCAGATATATTCTGTTTCATCTACTTTTGTCAAAGAAGCTCTTACAAATTCAAGTGATTGTTCTAAAGCATATGTGTCTCTTGAGCATGTGTCCAATATATGAACTCCAAGTTTCACACCAGGAAGTAAGTAAGTGTCTCGATTGATCTCATCTATTGCAAACAGCATGGCTTCCAAACGCTGGATACCTCGATCTTCATTCACTCTGCCACAATCTTCTGCTCCTGAGCCTTTCTCGTGTACAGGAAACAGTCCACCCAGGACCAAATCTCCTTCGATTTTGATTTCCTTCTTGCCAAAATTACTCTCTCCATAAGAAAATAACAGAAATCCTTTGGAAATTAGAATCAGGGCAACTGTTTGGAGCTTTGAAGACATCTTCAGCATTTTCTTTGACTGGAGGGAAGATCAGAGAACAGCTAAAACTCATGTTTTATCCGCTGCCATGCCAAAGCTGTTATTCTTGTGAGCAGTTGTGAATTTTGTAAAGCATTCTGGATCTGATTCCTAAAAGAATAAAGAAATTAAATGAACAGTTAGAATTTTGTTTTTAAAGTTAGCTGTCTTTTCTTCAATCTTCCTGTGAAAACAGATAACCCATTCAGACATCTTAAATATCACTCATGCAACATGTGCTTCGGATCCGCACCCTGCAAATGTCTCAGAGGCAGGATCAGCTGTGACATCATGAGGCACATTTGCAGAGCCAGGTCAAATATGTTGGGATGAACGATCTCTTTTCCTGCTATAAGAATTCTTCAATTCTGTGAACAATAGCCAACACCAAATAGTGTAACTTTAAATAATTGTTTACAATTCCACTCTTATTTCAGAGACTTTCTTCTCTTACAGTGTGATGGTACTGAACCTTTCCACAACATCTGATAATAATAATCGGATCCATTACCCTTGTGCTGGGTTTCCAACAGGACTTGTTTGTGCTGATCCTGGAACGGTTCACTTTTGAGTGGTGTGTACTGTGCAAGTTTGGCCAGGTCGCATAGACTGAAAGGTCTTTATTTATCTCTGTTATTGCCAAAATGCAACCAATAAAGTTAACCTCTGCTGACGTTTGGACAATTCATTTCAAAGTAGCTTGGAACCCAAACAGGTATTTTAACCAACGGAGATATTCCTCATTTGGATCAATAAAATTCCTTTATCTCAATCACTGTTATGGAATAATCACTGTAGAAATGTACGCCGTGTCAAAATGTTAATGTTAATTGTTTAGAATTAGGACAGAAATAATGCTTTGTTTTGATGGGTTGTGAAATGGTAGTTGATCATTGGAGTAGATGGAGAAAGTGAGGGCTGCAGATGCTGGAGATCAGAGTCGAGAGTGTGGTGCTGGAAAAGCACAGCAGGTCAGGCAGCATCCAAGGAGCAGGAGAGTCGACGTTTTGGGCATAAGCCTGTCATCAGGCTTCCAGATGAAGGGCTTATGCTCGAAACGTTGATTCTTGTGCTCCTCGGATGCTGCCTGACCTGCTGTGCTTTTCCAGCACCACACTCTCGATATTGGAGTAGATGGGAGAGTTACACAACTCATAAAAGGTGGAGCAAACAGTAATAGTGAAAGTAGCCAATGGGCACCTGGAGCTATTTGTAATGGGAAGTGGAGATCAACAAGGGTCATAGAGTCATAGAGGTTTACAGCACAGAAAAAGACCCTTCAGCCCATTGAGTCTGCGCTGGTCAAAAGCAACCACCTGACTATTCTATTCTAGTCCCATTTTCAATGGTGTTGTTTACCATCAGTGCTCTCCAATGTCCACATAGAAACAATGATCAAAGAAGTGTTTGAAGATCTGGTATCAAGATTGGGGTGAGCAGGGGATTGGAATGATAACTTCAGTTATCATGAGATGACGAAGCATTTGTGCCAAGCAAAAGAGAATGACAAGAACTAGTAAATGGATTTGTGACAGCAACCATGGACTTTGGAATGAAAGTGAACATTGACAAAAGTGCTGTATATCTCAAAATGACAAGAAATGTTCAGACATTGACAAAAGGAGGAGAACCAGAACAGGAACCAGATTATGGAAGATTCAGCAAAACAGTAAGACCAAGGACAACGATGGGAAAGACCATATTTGGTAACAAAAGCTTGTTATTGATTACAAATCTGATTCAAAAAGCAACTTGTAGCCTTACAGACAGATGAGACAACTTACTAAATAGCTTTCAAAAGAGGCTTTGACAGAGAGTGGGAAGGGTCAGCTAGCCAGATAAAGTGACAAACGAAGAAGTGCTATGGAGAGTGGGAGTACTAAAGACATTTGTTGTACATAAGGAGGAGAAAGGCTAAAAGATTGGGCATGCCACATTTTCAGAAAAAGTCTGTAAGAGATGTTAAGCAGGGAAGATTTTCAGGAAAATCAGGAAGAGGGAAAAAGAGAATATCAATGTACGACAGCTTGAAAAGTGAAGGAAATTTCGGGAAAATTAAAAGGTTGACCTAAGATAGAAAGACATGGAGATTCTAGGCTGAATCAAGGTGGAGCCCATACAATGATGATGATAATAATGATTCAATAGTGAATACTGGCAACAGTGGATATTAAATATTAACTTCTCATGTTCACTCAGGATTACTCATACAAAGTATTTGGATGCTTCAGTGTTTGGTTTGAACTTGATGGGGAAGATAAAGAAACCACAGTCCTTCACTGAGTTGGCCTCCCGTGACAATCGCGATGATGGAAGACTAGCTCATTCAAATCGTTTTTTGGCTGACTAGCTCATTCAAATAGGTTTTTGGCTTGTCCAAAGATTGACACATGACAGGACGACAGTTGTAATGTAAACTCTGGCAGTTGTAGGTATAATTTTAAAGCTGAAAATGTGTTGCTGGAAAAGCGCAGCAGGTCAAGCAGCTTCCAAGGAGCAGGAGAATCGACGTTTCGGGCATGAGCCCTTCTTCAGGAATGAGGAAAGTGTGTCCAACAGACTAAGATAAAAGGTAGGGAGGAGGGACTCTCCCATGTCCCTCCTCCCTACCTTTTATTTAGCCTGCTGCCCTTCCCCCAAGTCCCTCCTCCCTACCTTTTATCTTAGCCTGCTGCCCCTCCCCCAAGTCCCTCCTCCCTACCTTTTAACTTAGCCTGCTGGACACACTTTCCTCATTCCTGAAGAAGGGCTCATGCCCGAAACGTCGATTCTCCTGCTCCTTGGATGCTGCCTGACCTGCTGCGCTTTTCCAGCACACATTTTCAGTGCTGATCTCCAGCATCTGCAGTCCTCACTTTCTCCCGGTATAATTTTTAATGCTAGCTACTGTAACTTTGAATTTTGGTTTTGAGCTAGTAACTGATGGATTATCTGTGTGCATGAAGTTAATAATTAACTTGTAATAATCTCTGAAACCATGGCAGGTTCATTTAAAAAAACAGTTTTGAAACCAGGCTGGAGAGTTACTGAGTTTTGTACGCGCATGCACTTTATTTATTTGAGAGTGTTTGTGACCCACCACATTGAATAATTGAATCTCAAAGATTTGCTAGAGTGTTCTAGAATGTGTTCTGTTTTAAACTTAAGGTATAGCTGAGGGACAGAGACGTTTAACTTCACTTTTTTAAACTTTGGGCAGGTTTAATCCTGTGAAGACCTTGGAATAGGATCGCTGTTGGGCTCCTGATAAAGCAATGATGAATTTAGTGAATTAAATTACTTTGGAGTGAAACATTAGCATTAATTCCAGTCCAGAAATGTTGAGATAAGAAGCTATCAGCATTTTCAATTTAAAAGTTGAAGAAATAAGTGACTTAAGCTTATCACGTTATTAGATACAAGGATTTTGGTGTGGGTATTATCCAAGTGGTTTCGGGAACAGTACCAAGTGCAGTGAAAGTTGTTTTGTTCCTTCCAATTTGAGATTAGTGGAATTATACTTTTATTGTGTATTTGAAGTCTGTGAATTTGTGTTGTAAGTATAGTTTGGATTATTCTATTTTATCTACATCATTTTGTAACGATCTTGCATTATTAAAGCAAACTCAGGACATTACCATTAAGTGTATAAGTCCTGCTAAGATTTACTTTCCCAAAATGCAGCACCTCACACTTAGCTAAATTAAACTCCATCTGCCACTCTGTGGCCCATTGGCCCATTTGATCAAGATCTCATTGGACCCTGAGGTAACCTCCTTTGCTGTTCACTACACTTTCAATTTCATTGTCATCTGCAAATTTACTAACAATACCTCCTGTGTGCACATTCAAATCATTTACATAAATGATGAAAAGTAGTGGACCCAGCATCGATCCTTGTGGCACAGGCCTCCAGTCTGAAAAGCAACCCTCCACCACCACCCTCTGTCTTGTTCCTTCGAGTCAGTCTGTATCCAAATGGCTAGTTCTCCCTGTGTTCCAAGAGATCGAACCTTGCTAACCAGTCTTCATTGAGAAACCTTGTCGAATGCCTTACTGAAGTCCATATAGATCACGTCAACTGCTCTGCCCTCATCAATCCTCTTTGTTACTTCTTCAGAAAACTTAGTCAAGTTAGTGTGACATGATTTCCCATAGAAAAAGCCATGTTGACTATGTCTAATTTGTCCTTGCCTTTCCAAATGTAATTAAATCCTGTCCCTCAGGATTCCCTCCAACAACCTGCCCACCATTGATATCAGGCTCACCAGTTGATAGTTTCCTGGCTTTTCCTTACCAACTGACTTAAATGGGGCACCATGTTAGCCAATTTCCAGTTTTCCTGCACATCACTTGTGGCTATTGATGATACAAATATTTCAGTAAGTGGTCCAGCAATAACTTCCCTAGCTTTCCACAGAGCTCTAGGCTACATTTGATCAGGTCCCTGAATTGGAGAAGGGAATTGTTTATCTCTCAGAGTGCTATCAATCTCTGGAACTTCCTTCTGCACTTCTGGATAGGTTATCGAATATGTTTAAGGAATATGTAAATAGATTGTTGACAAACAAGGGAGTCAAAGGGCATTGGACATAGATGGAAATGTGGATTTGAAGCTGTGAACAAATTGAATGAAATAGCATGACTCAAAGGGTTGAATGGACTACTCTTGCAGCTAATTCTTATGTTTGAGTGTTTGATTTAAAATTAAGATTGTTAGAATCACTATGGCACAGAAGGAGTTCATTCAGTCCATTAATTTCATGTGGGTTCTCCACAGAGCAACGGAGTTAGCTCCATTCTCCCACTCTATCCCCATAATCATTTAAGTTTATTTTCTTCAAGCACAATCCAACTTCCTTTTGGAATTATTGACAGCCTCTGCTTCCACTCCCCAAGTCCCAACATTCTTGTACGATGAAAATGTTTGAGATGAGGATGAAATGTTTTGGAGAAAAGTTTAGAGGCAGAACCAGGCAAGTAGGGGTGGAAAGTTCATCAATGAAAATGTCAGTGGTTGATGAATGTTCACAATTACACACTGAAACAATAGTTTAGAAATGTAGCCAGGATAACTGAAAGCAGATGAGAAGCTGACTAAGTACCAAAACTCAGATAACTTGTTAGTGAAGCAATCTGGCCTCAAAAGGGGTGTCTGATGTGACGTTTGTCCCTGTGTGCCTGTAACTTATAAACTGCCTGTCCTGAGAATGAGAATATGTATTTGACTCATGTTGCCTTGCTCAGCTGTACACCCAGTCCAGGCTGTTCAAACAGGCCTAATTATGTATTATTGTCAACATTTCTTCCAATATAGTATATAACCCTCTTTTTCTATGTCTTGATAAACTACCTTTGTTACATCCAGCTGTGCCCAACCAAAGTTGGCTAATGATAAACTGACAGCAGCTGAGCAAAATCCAGGGCTTCCATTACAACGCCATTAATCTTACAAACATATGAACAGGAGAGGTTAGAACAAACCACATGTTCTTATGAACTTGTTAAATCTTGCTGCTCTATTCTCTGTGGTCTTCTTGTATTTCAGTGTCTGGACACAAAAAAGTCATAACTTGCCAGTTATATTTTAAAATATAACACAACTGCAAATTAGGTTTAGTGGTCCCATTGTGGACCTTTCAAATTAATTGGATTGTTCTTGTGTTAGAGGAATAACACAAACAGCATGTCGAGACAAGCTCTTGCACTGGAGGATCTATACACTGTATGACATATCTCTGTGGTTACAACCATCTTAACAAAAATACAAGCTGCATAAATGACGTGATAATTATATGCAGAGTGTGCTTTCAAAATTACTGTAGTAAAATTATCAAGATTCATACTTTCACCTATAAAATGTTAAACAGGATATATAACAAATTTCCCTTTCAGGTTTTCATTAACGTTGGCATATTGCCAAGTTGTGAAAACTGGGGTGTAAACTGATAACATGTGTGCCACATGTAATGATCACATCCAACAAGAGAAAATCTGATGACCTCCTGTCGACATTCAATGAAGCTACCACTGAATCTCCCACGATCACCAACCACTGAACAGAAAATAAATTGCCACATAAATATTATGGCCACAAGAACAGGTCGGAGACTAGGTGCTCTGCAGCAAGTGATTCATCTCTGTCTCCCAGAACCTATCAGCTATTTACAAAGCATGAGCCAGGAGTGTGAAGGAATATGCCTCTCTTGCTTGGATGGGATCCAACTCCAACAACATTTAAGACACTCGAAACCATCCAAGACAAAGAAGATCATTGGATTGGCACCTATCCACCATCTTAAACAATCACATCCTCCATTACTGAGGCTCAGTAGCAGCAGTGCATTACATCTACAAGGTGTACTGTAGCAATTTGTAGTGATTGTAATGAGATCAGTCAGAGGGAACCATGAAATATGAATTCCCTGGTTGGGGCTGTTAATCTAGTTCAATCAAAGAGCCCTGGCTGACAGATATAAACAGGAGTGTCCGAGATTCTGTTCACTCTGCTGCCAGAGCTGGCTCTAAGGGAGCTGGATCAGTGTCAAGGACTCTCCATGTGTAAATAAAGGGGGACTTGGTGACTGGTTTCTGTGGATTTATTTCACAAATCATCAAGGCTCCTTTGGCAATAACTGCAAAACCCACAACCTCCATCAGCTAGAAGGACAGCCAGCAGCTTGGATCAGTGAGTATCCTCCACGTCACACACCAATCTGATTTGGAACTCTATCGTCATTCCTTCATCATCAGTGGGTCAAAAATCCGGGAACACCCTCCCCTAAGAGCATTGTGGGTGCACCCACATTCCAAGTACTGTCATAGTTTAAGAATGATGTGGAGGTGGGGCAGACAAAGTCAGAAATCAAATGACACCAGGTTAGAGACAGACAGGTTTATTTGAAAATATACACTTTCAGAGCACTGCTCCTTCGTCAAGTGACTCCCTGATGAAGGGACAATGCTTCAAAAGCTTGTGATTTCAAATAAACTTATTGAACTATAACCTGGAGTTGTGGGATTTCTGACAGTTTAAGAAGACAGCTCACCACCACCTTGTTCGGAGAAATTCAGAGTGAAAATGAGAAATAAATGCTAACCTTCCCAATGACATTCACATCACCTGAATAAATACTAATTACACTCCGAATGGTCTTGACAGGGTGGGTCAGGAAAGGATGTTTCCTCTTGTGAGTCAGCCCACACTGGTTTAAAACTAGGAGACATCCTTTCAAGACATAGATAAGGAGAAAAGTTTTCTCTCAGAGAGGTGTGTGACTTTGAAACTTGTTGATTCAGAAGACAGTGGGGAACAGGCCATTCAAAATATTTTTAAGGCAGAGGTGGAGAGATTCTTGTGGGTTGAGAGGCCAAGAATTATCAAAGTAAATGGAAACGTGGGATTCAGAACATAAGTATACTAGCAATGACCTTGATGAATGGCAGAGCTGGTTTCAAGGGACTGAGTGGTCTACTTCTGCTCCTATTTAATTTCTATCTGGGGCTGTTTTGTCTGGAGCATCGGAGGCTGAGCAGTGACTTCACAGAAGTTTATAAAATCATGAGGGGCTTGGCTAGCATGAATAGACAAGCTATTTTTCCTAGGGTAGTGTAATCCAAAACCAGAGGTCGTAGGTTTAGGGTGAGAGGGGAAAGATATAAAAGGGACCAAAGAGGCAATACAATTACAGCATTTAAAAGCCATTTGAATGGTTATATGAATAGCAAGGGTTTAGAGGGATGTGGGCCAGATGCTGGCAAATGGAACTGGATAAATTTAGGATATGAGGGCGGCATGGATGAGTTGGACAGAAGGATCTGTTTCCGTGGTGTACATCTCTATGACTCTATGTTTGTAAGGTGATAGTGATCCATTACATTCTGCATTGTTGGCTACAGTAGTTATGTGCTGAATTCATGTTGAGTTTGAATAAACTATGTTCTCATTCATATTCTGAGCTGAATGAAGAGTAAAATTCTACTTCTGTAACTCTGGCATACATCAGGTGTGTCATCTGTTTCCAGCCAATTAAACACTGTTTTTAATCTTTGGCTGGAGTGTGTAGTTTGGCAATATACATTTCCTCATGCTTCAGGTCAATTTAAAACACATTATAGAAAGTGGTACCAAGACAGTGCAGCACAGAATGATCTGTTGTCTCCTATGCATGGAATGCTTAGTTAATTTTTCAAACAATATCTGGATTGGCAACTGATGAGTGAGTGAGTGGATTATGAGTCAGCAGTCAGAATGATAAAGGAGAGGGTTACATAATTTAAAAAAATCAATATTATTCTCTTTGTGTAATTTTCACTATATATGTTCCCAAAATAATGTGAGAATGTATTTTTGCTCTTATGCATCGAATAAAGGAATTGGGCTTGGTTTCTGTTTCTTGACAGTTACATTGGACTGAGATGGTAATTTTGTAAGTGCTTATTTGTGGCCATTTCCTGACTAAAGCAGACTACAAATTTTGCAGGATGGGCTAGTGTACATTCATTCATGTGAACAAAAAATTGTAGCTATTTTGCATCTCAATTACAGACACAGAACTCAAGTACCATAATAACAATCTTTTAATTAGTACCAATTTTAATACTAATGGGGACCAATCTTTTGTTTTATCATTGCTGAGAAATGTGCTATGCTCATTACAGAAAATATGAAATCACTGGCGTGGCCTGAATGCATTGCCTTATTGCTGTTGAGAAGGTGCTGATAACCACCTTGTTGAATGGTTATAATCTGGGAGTTGTATAAGTACAACTCATGCTATTATGGAGAGAGTTCCAGGATTTTAAGCCAATATCATTAACTAGAAATAAAAACACAGACTGAGAAATGCAAAATGTTAATGAATGTGTATTTATAATGGCACTATCACATACTTCTGAAATTCTACATCACCTTAACACCTAATGTTCTTGTCAAATGTAGATGGAGCCAAATCATCGGGGCAGGAGTTTTGAAGTGAAATTGTGAATGTGAGAATGGATGAGTTCTGGATCTTGATCCCTGAACTGCATAGCTCTCACAATGCTCTTGTCAAGTATAAATGGATTGATTGGGCAGGAAGAATGTCCAGCAGCCAATCAGAGGCTCCAAGAGCTTGCAGTGGTGGGAGCTGCCTATCTAGTGCTGATGGCAAAGGCAGATGGCAGCCATATTGGGGTCTGCTGCTGCCTTGCTATGGTGGTGGAAGACAGTGAGGGTGCGCTGATAGCTCACTGCAGGGTCAAGTGGATAAATACACTTGGCAATGTGGCCAAGGATATGTGACCCAACTCAAGCCAACCACCCGCATTTCATAACAAACACTGATGGAAACAAACTTCCTTTGGCCCAGGACATCTCCAGCAGCTCTGTGCACTTTAATAGTCAGCTTTGCTTGGGAAAATGATTGAAAATCCTATGCTATTTTGGATAGAGCCGTGAACCAGCTCCTTAAGTTAAATGAATATTCATTGCTGCTGTCCTGTTCCCTCCCAATTTCAAGCCCGTTGAGAACTGAAAAGTGCCCTGGAGGTTGCAAGAGACACTGTCGACCACTACGTATACAGTTTTCAAACTGTATCGTCAACTCTGCCCTTTCTGATTGGCAATGAAAACTCCAGCCTGTTGAGGTTATTCAGAAAGTGTTGGGAGTTTTACAGTCTGATACTTGGTAGTCTTAACTTCATGATATATGACCAACATATTATGCAATGGAAAGCAAAGAGTGACCAGTTTCTTTTTTTTAGTTTTCAGTTGTCTCATTGGAAACTTAGAATAGTGGGAATGGAGGTTAGGGCAGTTGAATGTTCCTCCTGCAGAATGTGGGAGGTAAGGGTCAACACTAGTGTCCCTGCTGACTTCATCTGTGGGAAGTGCACCCAATTCCAGCTCCTTGAAAACTGGAGCTGGAGCTGGAGCTGGATGAACTTCGGATCATTCGGGAGGCGGAGATGGTTATTGAGAGGAGTTACAAGGAGGTAGTCACACCTCAAGTACAAGAAGAAGTTAGATATGTTACCATCAGGGGGCGGAAAGGGAACTGGCAGGCAGTGCAGGGATCCCCTGTGGCTATTCCCATCAACTACAAGTATACTGTTTTGGATACTGTTGGGGGCAATGACCTACCAGGGGTTAGCATGTGGCACAGGTCTCTGGCCCAGAGTCTGTCCCTGTTGCTCAGACGGGAAGGGGGAAGAGGAGCAGAGCAGTAGTCATTGGGGACTCCATAGTTAGGGGCACAGATAGGAGGTTCTGTGGGGATAAGAGAGACTCACGGTTGGTGTGTTGCCTCCCAGGTGTCAGGGTTTGTGATATCTCTGATTGTGCTTTCGGGATCCTTGAGGTGGAGGGGGAGCAATCCCAAGTCGTGGTCCACGTAGGCACCAATGACATAGGTAAGAAGAGAGATGGGAATCTAAGGCAGAAATTCAGGGAGCTAGGATGGAAGCTTAGAGCTAGAACAAACAGAGTTGTTGTCTTTGGTTTGTTGCCCATGCCATGTGCTAGCGAAGCGAGGAACTGGGAGAGAGAGGAGTTGAACACGTGGTTACAGGCAGGGTGTAGGAGGAAGGGTTTTGGATTCTTGGATAATTGGGGCTCTTTCTGGGGTAGGCTGGGCCTCTACAAACAGGATGGTCTTCACCTGAACCAGAGGGGTACCAATATCCTGGGGGGGAGACTTGCTAATGCTCTTCAGGTGTGTTTAAACTAATTCAGCAGGGAGATTGGAACGGAAATTGTAGTTCGAATATACGGGAGGATGAGAATGGTGAAGTCAGAACTAAGAATTCAAGATCGCAAGAAGGCACTGGCAAGCAAGAGGTTGGTTTGAAGTGTGTCTACTTCAACGCCAGGAACATCTGGAATAAGGTAGATGAACTTGCAGCATGGGTTAGTACCTGGGATTTTGATGCTGTGGCCATTTCAGAGACATGGATAGAGCATGGACAGGAATAGTTATTGCAGGTTCCAGGATTTAGATGTTTCAATAAGAACACAGAAAATGGTAAAAGAGGGGGTGGTTTGGCACTGTTAGTCCAGGAGCTTATTACGATGGCAGAAAGGACAATTGAGGACTCATCTACTGAGGTAGTATGGGCTGAGATTAGAAACAGGAAAGGAGGTCACCCTGATGGGAGATTTCTATCGGCCTCCAAATTGTTCCAGGGATGTAGAGGAAAGGATAGCAAAAATGATTCTTGATAGGAGCGAGAGTAACAGGGTAGTTGTTATGGGGGACTTTAGCTTTCTAAATATTGATTGGGAATACTGTAGTTCAAGTAGTTTAGATGGGTCAGTTTTTGTCCAATGTGTGCAGGAGGGTTTCCTGACACAGTATATAGACAGGCCAACAAGGGGCGAGGCCACATTACATTTGGTACTGGGTAATGAACCCGGCCAGGTGTTAGATTTGGAGGTAGGTGAGCACTTTGGCAATAGTGACCACAGTTTTCAATTATGTTTACTTTAGCAAAGGAAAGGGATAGGTATATCCTGCAGGGCAAAAGTTATAGCTGGGAGAAAGGCAATTATGATGTGATTAGTCAAGATTTAGGATGCATGGGATGGGGCAGGAAACTGCAGGGGATGGGCACAATTGAAATGTGGAGCTTATTCAAGGAACAGCTACTGCGTGTCCTTGATAAGTATGTACCTGTCATGCAGGGAGGAAGTGGTCGAGTGCAGGAGCTGTGATTTACTAAGGAAGCTGAATGTCTTGTCAAGAGGAAGAAGAAGGCTTATGTTAGGATGAGAGATGAAGGCTAGTTAGGGTACTTGAGAGTTACAGGTTAGCCAGGAAGGACCTAAAGAGAGAGCTAAGAAGAGCCAGGAGGTGACATGAGAAGTCATTGGTGAATAGGATCAAGGAAAACCCTATGGCTTTCTATAGATATATCAGGAATAAAAGAATGGCGAGAGTAAGATTAGGACCAATCCAGCATTATAGTGGGAAGTTGTGCGTGGAGTCAGAGGAGATAGGGGAAGTGCTAAATGAATACTTTTCATCAGTACTCACACTGAAAAAAGACAATGTTGTTGAGGAGAATACTGAGATTCAGGGAACTAGACGAGATGGAATTGCGGTTCACAAGGAGGAGGTGTTAGAAATTCTGGAAAGTGTGAAAATAGATAAGTCCCCTGGGCCGGATGGGATGTATCCCTGGATTCTCTGGGACGCCAGGGAGGAGATTGCCAAGCCTTTGGCTTTGATCTTTATGTCATTTTTGTCTCCAGCAATAGTGCCAAAAGATTGGCAGATAGCAAATGTTGTTCCCTGGTTCAAGAAGGGGAGTAGAGATAACCCTGGTAATTGTAGACCTGTGAGCCTTATTTCAATGTGGCTAAAGTGTTGGAAAAGGTTATAAGAGATACGATTTATAATCATTTAGAAAGAAATAAGTTGATTAGGGACAGTCAACACGGTTTTGTGAAGGATAGGTCATGCCTCACAAACCTTACTGAGTTCTTTGAGAAGGTGACCAAACAGGTGGATGAAGGTAAAGCAGCTGATGTGGTGTATATGGACTTTAGTAAGGTTCCCCATGGTATGCTATTGCACAAAATACATGGGATTGAGGGTGATTTAATGGTTTGGATCAGAAATTGGCTAGCTGAAAGAAGACAGAAGGTGGTGATTGATGGGAAATATTCATCCTGGGGTTCAGTTACTAGTGGGGTACCCCAAGGAT
Organism: Chiloscyllium plagiosum; assembly: GCF_004010195.1. Lineage (NCBI taxonomy): Eukaryota > Metazoa > Chordata > Chondrichthyes > Orectolobiformes > Hemiscylliidae > Chiloscyllium > Chiloscyllium plagiosum. The sequence goes on from NC_057732.1 coordinate 53,860,592, forward strand.
CTGTTTTGCTTCTACTATTGTTTGCCATTTTTATAAATGGCCTGGATGAGGGAATAGAAGGATGAGTTAGTAAATTTGCTGATTACACGAAGGTCAATAGAGTTGTGAATAGTGATGAAGAATGTTGCATGTTACAGAGAGACATAGATAAGATGCAGAGCTGGGTTAAGAGGTGGTAAATGAAGTTTAATGTGGAAAAGTGTGAGGTGATTCACTTTGGAAGGAATGCAGATTACTGGGCTAATGGTAAGATTCTTGGTAGTGTAAATGAGCAGAGAGATTTCAGTGTCCAGGTACATGGATCCCTGAAAGTTGCCACCAGGTTGATAGGGTTGTTAAGAAGGCATATGGTGTGTTAGCTTTTATTGGTAGAGGGACTGAGTTTCAGAACCATGAGATCATGCTGCAGCTGTACAAAACTCTGGGGCGGCCGCACTTGAAGTATTGCGCATAGTTTTGGTTACCACATTATAAGAAGGGCGTGGAAGCTTTGGAAAGGATTCAGAGGAGATTTACCAGGATGTTGCCTGGTATGGAGGGAAGGTCCTATGAGGAAAGGCTGAGGGACTTGAGGCTGTTTTCATTAGAGAGAAGAAGGTTGAGAGGTGACTTAATTGAGACATATAAGATTATCAGAGGGTCAGATAGTGTGGACAATGAGATCCCTTTTCCTCGGATGGCTAGCATGAAGGGACATAGGTTTATATTGAGGGATGATAAATATAGGATAGATGTCAGAGATAGTTTCTTTACTCAGAGAGTAATACGGCGTGGAATGTACTGCCTGCAACAGTAGTAGACTGATCAACTTTAAGGGCATTTAAATGGTCATTGGATAGGCATATGGACGAGAATGAAATAGTGTAGGTTAGATGGGCTACAGATTGGTTCCACAGGTCGGCGCAACATCGAGGACTAAAGGGCCTGTTCTGCGCTGTAATATTCTATGTTCTATTATTTGGATCAATGATCAGTCCAGGGCAATCTCTTCGTCTCTCCAAATTCCTTTCTGACGCATGTTATATCGTTCTAAGTAAACTTTTGGCTCCTTCTACTAAGTCCCTCCTTTACCCTGATGGCCATTGTTTATATCATGTTTATATCCTCAAGGCAATCCTACTGTATTTATCAATAAAATTGAATTATTATTTGATGATGAGGAAAATCAGAAGCTAGTTGTATATATTCTACTGTGCAAAGATTTAGAGTCTCTCATCCATTTTTATATATATATAAAATTTAAATTATATATTCATTATTATATTGTATAAATTTTAATATCAAATTAGTTGGATTTAACTTAATTAAAATTCAAAATAAAGTTCAGCATGAAATTAGGTTTTACTGACCTTAAAATGATAAACAAGAGACTGGGAAAGGGGGTTAGAGATATTTGAATTAATTAAAGTACTTGCAATTTCCTGTGAGAATTGGAATGAGTTAAAATGCATGGTTCAGTTAACTGAATTTTAAATAGACAATAACACCTCTTTAAATGGACTAAAAATGAGATGTTCTGGCTGTAGATGCCATAAATAGAACTACAGCTATTGTAATCTTTAATGGCATTCAATACCACCTAATTAGAACCAGTTAATGTTTAAATAATAGTGGGACAGGAATGTTGGTATAAGTCCTGGATATTTAATGAGGCATTAAATTACAATTAATTGTGTAAGTGTTTATTTCTAATGAAGAGAGAACGCCTGACCATAGTCAGATAAACAATAAGAGCACATTGCTGAATCTGTGTTGACTGATGCTCCATAGACTTCATCAGAGCTTTACTTCAATCCAAAAGCTCAATAATATGCTTCATTTGTAAATTAATTTCATTGCATTGCAAAGTGAAGTGGCCACAGTCCCACTCTCCCAACAGAGTGCTAACTGGCAGTAAATTTAACCAGAGGGTCACCACACCTCAGGCAAGGGGCGACGTTGAGAAGGATAGTCCTTTGTGGTGACCTCAACCAGTGTAGGAATTGAACCTGTACTATTGGCATCCCTCTGCATTGTGAACCCCAGCTGTCCAGCCAACTGAGCTACCCAACCCCCATTGCCCTACAGATACTGCACAACAGCCTTGACATATTTCATGATTATGTTAGTAAATAGACCTATTTGTACATTTGTATTAAGGTCAGTTTGCATTATTATGCATCAGGTATTATCTTTGACTACTTAAAGCTGAGCATTAAAATAGCAGCTAAATCTTTGAAACACTGCAATGGAACAAGAAGAAACAGTTAATGTTCCCTTTAGATTTTAACACATTAAGCAGAATTCACACCTGAATTTACATGTAGACACATATAAAATTAATGTAAGATGTCGGCTGATCTTGTCCTTGTACTGCTAAGAAAAACGACCAAAGTAAAATAGAAGGCCTTCTTTCGGCGTTGATTGATGAAAATATTCATTAGATTTTTATTCCAGTAAAGAATGGTCCCTTGTGTTGCCGGGCAACAGCACAGAATAATGCTAAGAGTTCAGTTCTACAGAACTTACTGATCATAAAACTACTCTTTCGTGAGGCATTGAGCTACACCAGCAGCTCCATGGAGATTTCTTTGGAACATAATGAACATGGTGGAGATTACAACAAGATTTTTATATTTTAGTTAAGGCTCTGATTTTCAAAGTAACGAGTCGAAAGCACTGTTACTATATTGTAATTACCGATTAATCATTTTCCTTTTGGAATGAGTATAGTATACCATTAGTAATGAATTGTACAGAATTAAATTAACTGGTTTTGATGTATTTGGAAGCAGGAGTCTTTGTTTTATATCTCTTGATAACTTTATCTAATAAATATCTATGAAACTCTACAAATACATAGAAGGAAGAGGTTAACTAGAGAAGAGTAGGACCCACTAGGGACAAAGAAGGCAATCTGTGTGTGAAGCTGCAGGGTAGAGGAAGGGGGTTGAATGAATGATCTTCTCTCTGGAAAAAGAGAACGTAGGTATGGAATTCAAGAAAAGGAACCGTGAGGAACGTAACTTAAACCTTTTATAATTAACCTTTTCAAAGTTCTTTCAAATGTTAACCAATCTTCTGAGATAAGTCACTTAGACATTCATGTTGCTATGAATTTTACTAACCTTTGTCTTTTTCAGGTCAGAAACAGACCCTTCATTCCAACAATGCCGACCATAATCCTAAACCAAACCAGACCCACCTGCCTGCGATCGGCCCCTATTCCTCCAAACATTTTCTATTCATGAACTTATTCAAATGTCCTTTAAATGTTGCAATTGTGCCTTCATCCACTACTTCCTTTGGAACTTCATTCCACACACAAACCACTCTCTGTATAAAAAATGTTGCCCCCTCATATCTTTACTAAATCTTTCCCCTCTCAACTTAAAAACATGCTCTGTAGTCATGAAATCCTCCACCAAGGGAAGAGTTTAATGTGAGGCACAATAAGCAAATAATTTCCTGAAAATCTATATAAAAATCCTTAGCTAATCCTTAGCTACTAATTAAATTATCTAATTAAAGTTTAAAGTTCTGGTATAATCTGTTTATTTTAAAATCATGAATGCTGTCTTTTCATGATATTCACAATTCTCAGACATTGAAACCATTCATATAACATGAACCCTATTTCCTAATTAATTCTTTGAAAACTTTAGGCTTTATGTTGTTCAGATCAGGTGACATGTAACTATTTAATTTTTGGATTTTCTCTATAATCACACTTTATTAACCATCATAGATTTGACAGATCACTAAGATGGATAGATCTCTCATCTGTAAAACCAAATGGTGTTTAATACTTTATCTACCTAAGGGCTGCACAGTAGCTCAGTGGTCAGTACTGCTGCCTCGCAGCACCAGGGCCACAGGTTTGATTCCAGCCTCAGTTGACTGACTGTGTGGAGTTTGCACGTACTTCCCATGTTTGTGTGAGTTTCCTCTGGGTGCTCCAGTTTCCTCCCACAATCTAAAGATGTGCAGGTTCGGTGAATTGGTCATGCTAAATTGCCCATTGCATTCAGAGATGTGCAGGCTAGGTGCATTAGTCAGGGGAAATAGAGTGTTGGGGAATGGGTCTGTGTGGAATACTCTTCAGGAGGTAGTTGTAGACCTGTTGGGCCAGATGGCTGTTTCCATACTGTAGGGATTCTATGATATCTCCATTCATGGAGGAAGGAAGTGTAGCCAAATTTGCAGATAGCACAAAAGTAGTTGGACAGGCAGCTGGGAGAAGGATACAAACAGTTTATACAGAGATAGTGATAGGATACAAAAGTTGGCAAATGGAGTGTAATATGGGGAAACGTGAAGTTGCTCATTTTGGATGGGAGAAGAAAGGAATGGAGTAATATTAAAACAGCGAAAAACTGTAGAACGCTGCAACACAAAGGGACTTTGGGGAACTTGTGCATGAAGCAAGAAGACTAGCACCCAGGGAATCAGGAAGGCCAATGGAAAATTAGTCCTCATTTGAAGGAGCTGGAGTAAAAGAGTAGGGAAGTCTTACTGCAAATGTACAAGGTGCTGGGGAGATCATATCTGGAGCACTGCGAATGGTTTTGATTCCCTTATTTAAGAAAATATTTCACTGGAGAAAGTTCACGAGGATGATCCTTGATATGGAGAGATTGTCTTGTGAGCAAAGGTTAAACAGACTGGGACAGTATTCACGAGCTTAGAAGAATGAGAGATGATCACATTGAAACGTATAAAATTCATATGACAGGGTAAATGCTGAGAGAACTTGTTCCCTCATGGGAGAATCTCGGACCAGTGGGCATAGTGTCACAATGAAGGGGGCCAATTTGAGACTGAAATGAGGAGACATTTCTTCTCTCAGATGGTTGAGAATCCTTGGAACTTCTTGATAAAGAGAGCTGTGGGAGTAGGGTCCTAGTGTACACTTAAGGCTGAGATTGATAGATTCTCGATCAGGAGGGGAGTCAAAGATTAGAGGTAAAGGGTAGGAAAATGGATTTGGGGAATGTTGAATCAGACATGATTCTATCGAATGGTAGAGCAGGCTTGAGGGGCCAAATGGCCTACTCCTCTTATTTCTTAAGGTCTTCTGGATTAACTATGGATTACCTTTGGACCAATTTGTTAGTTATAACCTAGGTGTCTATTTTCCTGCAGTATTTATCATATTATTCTCAAGTGACCTCTTGTTCAGTCATCAATATTTGATTCTTCAATCTTTTAAAATTCTTTTTACTGCTTTATTATTTATACATTGTTTGTTGATTTTGCTACATTTCTGTGTGTGTGCCATTGAGATCTGTTTCCTGTTCCTGTCTTAAAAGCAGCTGTAACATTTCCATCTGATTTTCCAGGTATGATTTCTCTTGTTCCTAATACTTTGTGGAACCCTTCCAATGGACATGACAAAGTCAAAACAATTGTCACCAGAACCCATTGTTCCAAGTTACCAGTAATTTCTGGCAGATTTCTCAAAAACAAAATCTATAGCAACCAGGTAACACGTGCTCCATCATGTTACATTAAAAAACACTTACCCATCAACTCTGTGAAATCTATCAAGAGGTATTTGGCCTCTTACCTTTCAGTTCTCTGCTTAACCTTGGAATTTTGAAATTATCTATCATTTTCATCTTCTGAATTTCTGCTGTTTTCAATATCTAACTTGCCCAAACAGTTCACTTTCTCAATGCTAGTCTGTGATTCTTCTTACTATTATTCCTGAGCTAAAATCCTGTTGTCAATTTTGAAGAGAGTGCTGGCAGTCGGGTAAGTAAGGGAGGTCTTAACGTCTTCCTAAAAATCTAATTTTGTTTTTATCTCACATTGCAATGCTAAGGAATACAAGGCTGTAGGCCATGTGCTGGAAAAAGGGATTAGAATAGTTAATAGTTGGTCTTGACTGGAGCAGACTCAGTGGGCCAGAAGACCATACGAAAGCTGAAGGGCCCTTTTTCTGTGCTGTCAACCTCAATGACTAATACTCTAATGTTTATGAGAATGTATGAGGCATGATTAGTAAGTTTGTTGATGACACTAAAATAAGTGGGTATCGTGGTCAGTGAGGAAAGTTATCAGAAATTGCAGTGGGACCTTGATCAGCTGGGGAAGTGGGCTGAGAAATGGCAAATGGAGTTTAAAATTGATAAGGTCTTGCATTTTGGAATGTCAAATCAAGGGAGAGATTTCATGATGAATGGTAGAGCCTGTGTAGTGGAACAGAGGGACCTTGGAGTTCAGGTACATTGTTCTCTGAAAGTGGAGTTACAGATAGACAGAAATTTACAAGGATGCTGCCAGGAGTCAATGATCTGAGTTAGGGGAAGAGGTTGGACAAGCTGGGACTTATCTCTTTAGAGCATAAGAGACTGAAGAGGCTACCCGATAGAGGTGTATAAGATCATGAGAGGCATGGATAGGGTGAATGCATTCAGTTTTTTTCCCAGGTTTGGGGAATCAAAGACTAAAGGGCATCAGTTTAAGGTAAGAGGGGAAAGAATAAAAGGGAGCTTGAGGGGCAACGATTTTACATAGAGGGTAGTACACATATGGAATGAGCTGCCAGCAAAAGTGGTTGAGGTGGGTACATTAACAACATTTAAAAGATATTTGGACAGATATATGGATAGGAAAAGTTTAGAAGAATATGGGCCAAGTGCAGGGAAATGAGGTGAGAGTGGATGGACATTTTGGTCAGCATGGACCAGTTTGGGCCATAGGGCCTGTCTCTGTGCTGTAGGACTCCATGACTCTAACTGTATTTTACTGTTTGAATTCTAACTTCAATTCCTGCTTTAGCAGAGATATTGAAATTCTCTACTTAAGAAAATCAAAGTAAGTTAATTAAGGAAATTAGCTGGAACTGTTTTTTTTTCTGTAATTGGGGTTCATCTACTCAAAGCATACAAAAAGAGGCATGTATGTGTGATTTATTGCTCAGGGTCACTTTTAAGGTGAGGAAGGCAATTTGGTGATGAGAGGAATACTGTGTCCAGTTCTGGCCTCCCTGTTATAGGAAGGACATTATTAAGCTGGAGAAGGTTCAGAAGAGATTTACCAGGATGTTGCCGGATATGGAGGGTTTGAGTTATAAAGAAAGGCTAGGTAGGCTGGGAATGTTTTTCACTGGAGCGTAGGAGGCTGAGACGTGAACTGAGAGAAGTTTAGAAAATAATGCGGGGTATAGATAGAGTTGATGGTAGCTATCTTTTCCCAAAGATGCGGAATTTCAAGATGAGTGTCACATTTTTAAGGCGAGAGGAAAGAGATTTAAAAAAAGAGGTACTTTTTTTACGCAGAGGGTGGTTTGCACATGGAATTAACTTCCTGAAGAAGTGGTGGATATGGTACAATTACGTTTAAAAGACACTTGGATGGATATTGGAAAAGGAAGGGTTTGGAGGAATATGGGCCAGGAGCAGGCAGGTGGGACTAGTTTAGTTTGGGATTATGTTTGGCAATGACTGGTTGGACCAAAGGGTTTGTTTCCCTGCTGTATGGCGCTGTGCAGAAATTCTTTCTCAATTACATGGGCAGAAACGAGCTGTTTAATGAGCATCTGACAAAAGGTTAAAGTCGAATTCTGTCCCCAAAGTTTAAAGTAGTAGAGGAAATGATGGCAAGATTAACAAAATATATACACAGAAGGAAAATAAATATTTGAATAAAACAAGGAAGGAGTTTATTATGTTATAGTGATAGATGAAGAAGAGCTGAAAATATTGGCAGCACTCCAGATAGAGAAATCACCAGGCCCAGATGGGATGTGTCTGAAAAAAAAACAAAGATCTGAAGCTGTTGGAAAACAAAAACAAAACAGAAATTGCTGGGAAAACTCAGCAGGTCTGACAGTATGCCGTTTGTTATATATATTAATGATTTGGACTTCAACATCGAGAGGGCACAATTGGGAAATGTACAGATGACACAAGAATTAGTCGTGTTGTGAATAGTTTATTGGAAAGCATAAATTTCAAAATGACATAGAGGTGGATTGGTGGAGAGGGCAGGAAAGTGACAGATAGAGTTCAACTCTGATAAGTATGAGGTAGTGCATTTAGGGAGGTCAAACAGTGAAAGGGAATACACAATAAACCGGCATAAACTGAGACGGGGAGATGGTAGGAGAGATCTTGATACGCAAGTACACAGCTCCCTAAAGGTAGCAGTACAGGTAGATAAAGTTGTAAAGAAGGCATATGGAATTCTATCCTTCATTGGCAGAGGGATAGAATACAAAAGTAGGGATATAATGGTGAAACTGTACAAGGCACTGGTGAGGCCACAACTGGAGTTCTGGTCACCATATTACTGGAGGGATATAATTGTTCTGGAGAGAGTGCAGACAATATTGATTAGAATGTTCCTACAGCTAATTGTAGCTAGGGGGAGAGATTGGAGAGGTTGGAGGTATTTTCCTTGGAACAGAGCAAGCTGAGGGGGTGACGTGATTGAGGTATACAACATTGTGAGGGGGAGAGAGAGAGAGTAGACAGGAGGAACTGTTTCCCTTGGCAGAGAATTCAAAAACCAGGGCTCATCGATTCAAATGAAGTGGCAGAAGGATTAGAGGGGACGTGAGGAAGAACACTTTTACACAGAGGGTGGTGGGTGTCTGGAATTCACTGCCTGAGTTGGTGGTGGAGGCAGAGACTCTAAGCTTTTTTAAAAAGTTCCTAGATCTGCACCTTAAGTGCTGTAAGCTGCTGCATGGGCTATGGGCCATGTGCAGGAAGATGTGATCAGAAAGGGCATCTGGGTATCTTTGGGTTGGCATGGACAAGGTGGGCCAAAACCTCATTTGTGTTGTGCCATATCTGTGTTTTTTTTGGTTCTAACGTCTGTGGAGACATTGGGATGCATCCCAGATTGCTTAGAGAAGGAAGGGAGCAAATTGCAGAGCCGTGGACAGACATTTTCCAGACCTTTCTCTGAACACAGGGTTAGTCCCAGGGGATCGGAGGATTGTAAATGTGACATTGTTGTTTAAGAAAGGGGCAAAGGATAACTCAGGAAGCTACAGACCTGTCAGCTGGACATCAACAATTGGAAACTATGGAGGCTATATTACAGGATAAGGTAAATATTTATTTAGAAATAATATTGGGCAGTCAACATGGCTTTGTCAAGGGTAGCTCATATCCGATAAATGTAATTGAGTTCTTTGTTGAGGTGACACAGGCAGTGGATGAGGGTAGTGCTGTGGGTGTTATATATTTGGTATTTCAGAAAGTACTTGATTCAAAACCACATAGTGGATTGATTATCAAAATAGAAATATTTGGGATTGATGATCTTTGACAGCATGGATTAGACGTTGGCTAAAAGATAGGAAACAGAGGGTAGGTGTAGATGAGTATTTCTCAGATTGTAGATGAGTTGAAAGATGTTCTCCAAGGATTGGTGTTGGGACCCTTGCTTTTTCTGATTTATATAAATGATTTGGAAATTGTGTTGAGGGCAAAGTCTCTAAATTTGCAGATGGTACTAAGCTAGGGAGAGTAGTAAATTGCGGTGATGGCACCGAGTGAATTCAGAGAGACATTGACAAGTTGGCCAAATGGACGGAAATGGGCAGATGGATTTCAATGCAGAGAAATGCAAGGTAATGTCTTATGGTAGAAGTAACACAAGGAGACAATACAGGCTCAATGGTACAAGTTTGAGGGGAGTACAGGAGCAGGGGGACCTCAGGGTTTATGTACATGATTCTCTGAAGTTGACCAGACAAGTTGAAACAGTTGTTAAGATGGTTTACTGGATCCTTGGGCTTATAAATAGAGGTGAAAATGAGGACTGCAGATGCTGGAGGTTAGAGTCAAGATTAGAGTGGTGCTGGAAATGCACGCAGGTCAGGCAGCATCCGAGGAGCAGGAAGATCGACGTTTCGGGCAGGAGCCCTTCATCAGGAAATGCCTGACCTGATCTAATCTTATAAATAGAGGCATAGAGTATAAATCAAGGATTTGATGCTATACTTTTACGAATCAGACCACATTTAGAGCATTGTGTTCAATTCTGGGCACCTTATTTAAAGATGTTAAAGCCTTGCAGAGAGTGGAAAGGAGATTTGCAAGAATGATACCAAGAATGAGGGATTTTAGATACAAGGAAAGATTAGAGACATTGGGTTTATTCTCCTTGGAGCAGAGAGGATTAAAAGGTGACCACATTGAGGTACTCAAAATTGTGAACAATTTTGACAGGATAAAGAAGGATATTCTGATTCCACCAATTGGCATGTCAGTAACTAGCGGTCACAATTCCAAGATTGTCAGCAAGACAGCTAGGAGTGAGATGAGAAGAAACTTCCTTACTCAAAGAGTTGTTAGGACTTGGTATGTGCTGCATGGGAGAGTGGTGCAGGTGCATTCCACAGGAACTTTCAAAAGAGAGTTGAATATATATTTGAAACTGATAAATTTAGAGGGCTTTGGAGATAGAGCTGGAGAATGGGACTAACTGGGTAGCTCTTTCAGAAGTCTGTTTTGACATGATGGATCAAACAGCCTCTGTCTGTCCTGCAAAATTCCATGATTCTGTGATTCTATAAAACACCTAAAGAATGGTAGGAAAGGTCATGACTGTAGCATCTCGGAGCTTCCACATGTCAATGTGATCCATGGCAGATAAAAGCAAATTACTGCAGATGCTGGAATCTGAAACCAAAAAGGAGAAAATGCTGGAAAATCTCAGCAAGTCTAGCAGCATCTGTAAGGAGAGAAAAGAGCTGACGTTTCGAGTCTAACTGACCCTTTGTCAAAGCTGGATCCATGGCAGATCCATTTGCATTGTATGTTTGAGGTTCAGGCAGCTTTAGCCTCAGAGTTTTATGATGCGGAGGTTGAACTACAGACATTGTGACACCTCTGGCCAGAAAGAAGTGACCTGGATACTTCATTTCAGCACAGCCACAGATTGGGTCGGGGATTTGGTTACTGGTCAGAGAAGGAGGTTGTGACTGTAAGTGATGCATGTAGGGATCTCAGAGAACAGGAGGGCAGGAGTGTCAGTCTGTGAAATTGTCCAATAGGTTGGAGTTTTGTTCAGCTTGTTTGCATGAGAGTGAGAGTTGCAGGGTGGATAGGCTAAATGGCCATGGCTCCATAGTGCAGGAAGCCATTGAAATGTAGAGAGCATAAAGGAATGTAGTGGTAGCAGGGGACCGTATGGTGAGGGGGTCTGACATTGTTCTCTGCAGCAGAGAATGAGAATCCTTGTCGTCTGCCCTGGGCCAGGATTCAGGGCATCTGTTCAGGGCTGGAGGGGAAAGACCCAGTTTTCATGGTCCATGGAGGTACTAATGTTATGAATAGATTTAGGACAGACATAATTGCAAAGGATGGTGCTGGAAAAGCACAGCAGGTCAGACAGCATCCGGGGAGCATACGAGTCAATGTTTCAGGCATAAGGTCTTCATCAGGAATGGCTGAAAGGTTGACTCTCCTGCTCCTCACTTGCTGCCTGACCTGTTGTGCTTTCCCAGTGCCACATTTTTCAACTCTGCAGTCCCCTGTTTCTCCTAGGACAGACATAGTCAGTCTGAGGGATGAGACACTACATTAAGAAACAAAACCTCAAAAGGTATCAATCTCTGGATAGAAGGATAAAAATCCCACAACACCAGGTTATAGTCCAACAGGTTTATATGGAAGCACTCGCTTTCGGAGCGCTGCTCCTTCATCAGATGGCACAACCAATCAGGTGTGGTGTGATTTTTAACTTTGTACATCCCAATCCAACACCTGCATCTCCAAATCTGGATGGAAGGAAATGGAAACAAATAATTATGATATGATAGCAATAAGAGAAAAAAATGTTGCAGGCTAATATTAATTGGGACCTGGATATTGAAAAGTATATGTTACTTAGGGTCTGTTAATTAATAATGACGCTAGAATAATAGAACAGGATGACTTACATTCAGAGAATTAGAATGTGGGAATAGTTTGGATAGAGATGAGAAAGGATTAAAGGCAAGAAGTCACTTGTTTACAGTCCCCTCAACAATTACCACATCACAGGACGGAGTAGAAAGGAAGGAATAATAGGTGCTGGTTGGAAAGGTTCAGTAATATTCATGACTTTAATTCACATGAGAGTGTAAAAATATGGGAAAAGATAGTCTACCTGAGGAGTTCTTGGAATAATTTCAGGATTATTTTGCAGACCAGCACACTCTGGAGTCAACAAGCAAGCAGGCTGTACTGGACCGAACATAATGCAACAAGTTTGAACCATTTGATGACCTCACAGCCAAGGCACCCCAAAGCATCAGATACATTCAGTTTGTGGGAGAGAAGAATGGGTCTGAGATTAGTACTTTACATTTAAATAAGAGCAATAATGAGGACATGAGGGAGAGTGAACCTCTCACTAAAGTGAATGGGCAAATTAAACTAAGGGTTTTGTCAATAGAGATATGCTGGCAGATACTTAGAGGTTAGCTCATAATACAGGGAACAAGTACAATCCAAATGAGAAAGAAAAATGCCAAAGAAAGACCTTTGTTAACCAAAAAGGTTTAAGATAATATCTAAGTTAAAAAGGCATATACTGTAAAGATGGTGGTGGGTAAGAGGATTGGACAAAATTCAAAGAATGATGAAAAGATTGATAAGGAAAGTAAGGTCAGAGCATGAGAGAAAGCTAGCCAGAAACTAATTTGTATGTTTGCATGTTCATACAAATATTAATCAGTGTTCTTTTGTTTTGGAGATGTTATTTATCCCTAACACTGATTCATCTGTATCTTGATAACCTATATTTTTGAGATCATAAAGTACAATGAGAAGGAGCAGGTGATCAACATCTCTCTCAACTTTCTGTTCATTTTTGTGCTCCCCCCACCCCCACAAAAGGCAGAAGTTAAAATCTAACAAACCTTTTTATCATCAGAGTAGTCATTTTTGCTTCTGTTACTTCAAAGTTATGTTCCAAAGACATGAATAACAAGTTTGACACAAGTCCACATGAAATAACGATTACTTGAACTAAAGCTAAATTGTGAATTTGTGTGGAAACAATTTTAATCACTTTGATTGGTGAGTAGGAAAGCAAGTCAGGAGCCATGAAGGACCATGAGTAAATGTTGTTGGATAGTCCATTATGTAAATTTCTATTTGATTGACAGGGGGGGTGGGGGCAGTGCGCCTGAGGAATGATCTGGTAATCTAAATGATGGCATCATTGCTGGTGTTACAATATATGTTATTCATCTAAAGGATGACTACTTTCACATAGAATCTAACGTTAATGAGGGTTAATGTTGAGATTTGATACACCGACTACAGTAAATTTCAATAAAGAAATATGGACAAGCCATCGCTTTGTTTTGTGGCTGGAAGATTAATGGAATAAGGTCAAGTTTGTAAATCAATTAGACTGTCCAGAATCCTCAAGTTGCAAAGAGCACATCAATACCCAGCTGTCAAATGCTCCGCCACTATACTATAAAGATTTACTTCCAGCAACCGTGCAGGAATTCACCAACATCCTGGCTGTTACTCCTGCAAACCTAGGGGGTCAGTTAGCTCAGCTGGCTGGACAGTTGGTTTGTGATGCGAATAGTATGGATTCAATTCCCGTACCGTGAAGGTCTCACCTTCTCAGCCTCACTCCTTGCCTGAGGTGTGGTGACCTCTCAGTTAAACCACCACCAGTTGTCTCCCTCTCTCAGAGAGCAGCCTCATGGGTACCTGCTGACTTTACTTTCTTCAGCTGGAAGACAAATGATTATTCCCTCCGTTGACCTGCTGGGGAGGAGGCTTTGCCAAAGTTGCCGGAACTTTGACATATGCAGTTTATCAAAAAAACCTTTTAAATTGAGATGATGGTGTATTGGTGCAGTCATATCAATTGCTGTTTGTTATTGACATGTTAAACTCTTCATTTTAATTAAAGGCAGCAAACTCTTTGCCTTTACTATTTATTTCTCCTTGTCATTGCCCTCTCTCTTTTCTTCTTTTAGTCCCGTTTCTTCCATTCTTTACCCTTCTCTTTCCTTCTCCTTTTGCACACAACAAGCATCTATTAACACCAATATCAACGTGATGAGATCATCTGTTTCCTGATGTTGATTAAGAGATAAATATTGGCACAGGGTTTCAGGGACAAATCTCCGCTCTCCTTTTCAGTAGTGGCCATAGTATCTTATGCACCCCAATGACGGTGAGGGTGGCACAGTTGCTCAGTAATTAGTGCTGCTGCCTCACGGCACCAGGGAACTGGGTTCAATTCCACCCGCGGTGACTGCGTGGAGTTTGCATGTTCTCTCTGTATCAGCGTGGGTTTCCTCTGGGCACTCTGGTTTCCTTCCATAGTCCAAAGGTGTGCATGTTAGGTGGATTGGCCATGGGAAATTGCACATAATGTCCAGAGATGTGCAGGCTGGGTGGGTGAGCAATGGGTTGGTGCAGACTTGGTGGGCCAAATGGCCTCTTTCTGCACTCTAGGGATTCTATGATAGGTCAGACAAATGCTCTGTTGAACACCCACCTAAATACTGGCAGCTCTCCCTCAGGTCTCAGCAGCCAGTGTTTTTTGTACTTGATTCCGGAATACTACCTGCAAGTTCCCTCCAAGCCAGTCACTTGGAAATCCTGACTTGGAAATATATCATCATTCCTTCAGAGCTGGTGGGTAAAAATCCTGGCATTCCTTCCCTCAGGTGACCCTGCACCAAATGGACTGCATTGGTTGAAATAGGTAGCTCACCACCACCTTCCCAAGGGGTAACTAGTGATATGATTAGATTACTGACAGTGTGGAAACAGGCCCTTCGGCCCAATAAGTCCATACCGACTCTCCGAAGAGCAATCCACCCAGACCTATTCCCCTACATTTACCCCTTCACCTAACACTATGGGCAATTTAGCATGGCCAATTCACCTGACCCTGCACATTTTTGGACTGTGGGAGGAAAGCGGAGCACCCGGAGGAAACCCACACAGACACGGGGAGAATGTACAAACTCCACACAGTCAGTCGCCTGAGGCAGGAATTGAACCCGGGTCTCTGACACTGTGAGGCAGCAGTGCTAACCACTGTTCCACCGTGCCACCCAGTAACAAATGCCGACTCAGTCATGATGGCCCATATCCCAGGAGTGATTAAAAGACTAGAAATTATCAGTGAGGGGATCAAAGAAGAGAAATACTCTGTTTATTTTGTAAGGATAGATGTTTACAAGTCTATCATTATTTTTCCTTTTTCACTGAAGGCTGATGCATCATCTGTACTTTAATCCAAGCCCACAATTTGCTTCTCAGTTCTGAAAGTGAGTTATTTATAAATTAATAAGCAGTCTTTTCATTCACCTTAATTTGGATCAAGTGGTATAATTCCCATTCCACAAAGCACCATTTTATTATGCTTGAGTTCTTCGTAATGACCTCATTTATTCCTCTCTTTGGTCCCCATTAGCCATCTGTTAGTTTTGCTACAATATGGTTTGTACAGTTATCCAGCTGAACCAAAGACATTTATCCCAAAAATATTTTAGTGGAACCACATTGGAAGTCATTGTTTTACTCTTGGCGTCCTGACAGGTAAAAGGGATAGTGTCAAGGCATGTAAATCATTCACTTTTTCACTAAAGAACTGATGCATCATCTGTACTTTAATCCAAGCCCACAATCTGCTGTTAATTTATTAATTTATCACTCCTAACATTTCCTAAAGAAAATATTCACTATTTTCTCCAAATGTACTCAAGCTTCCACCAATTAGAATTTGGCTTTAATGTGATATTGGCTTTAATGTAATCAAAACTCTGTCAAATAATTCTTCTCCGGTCAAAATACAGATGGAAATTCCTTTTAAGGTAAAACAATGGAGTGAATTTTGAAAGCTGAGTTTGAGCACTCGATTGTCATTCATGGCATAGGAGGTAACTATTGGCTCTCTGCAAAGCAATCTAGTTGCTCCATCTCCCTTACTCAATCCTCGTAGACCCTTGTGAGTTTATTTCCTTCAAATGCCTGTCCAGCTTTCTTCTGAAGTCATTGATTGTTTTCCATTTCCACCCCCCCCTTCAGTGAGTTCCTGGTCATTGCCACTTGCTGAGGAAAAAGGTTCAACCTCACATGCTTCCACCAACTCCCCTTACCCGCCCCCTCGCCACTCTCCGCCACGATCATCTCTAGCCCAACATCTTAAATCAGTGTCCTGTCATCCGTGTACCAACAGCTAACGAGAACAATTTTCTTTGTCTACCTGATCCAAATCTGGCATGATCTTCTATATGCTTTTCTTTCGAAGACCTTCACACCTTTCTGAAAATGTGACAATCAGATCTTGACTCAATTCTAGCCAGGGCTCCCCATAACTTTAGAATGGTTCAGCTACCTACCCCACTTTTGTCTTCACCTTTGTCTGGGAGCTCAGCTAAGCAAGGATGAACAGCTTTCTGTCAGTTCCAGGATGTTTGTAGATGATAACGGCAAAGACAATATGACAGAAAGAGTCTTGGATGCTGCCTGAACTGCTGTGCTCTTCCAGCACCATTAATCCAGAATCTGATTTCCAGCATCTGCAGTCATTGTTTTTACCAATATGACAGAAAGTCAAGTTGCATAATTTTAGAACCTGAGCATCTTCTTCCACGTGCTTCACCCAGCGCCCCCCACCCACCCCCCCCCCCCATCGCACCCCCCGCATTCCAGGCCCAATCATCCCATCAGCTGCTTTCAGCACAGCCAACCCATTTTCACCCACTCATGTTCCCTATTATCATCTTCTCTTTCTCCCTGGCTCAGTCCTGAAGGAGGTTCACTGGAATCAAAATGTTAACTCTCCACAGATGCTGCCAGACCTGCTGAGTTTCTCCAGCATTTTCTGTTTTTGATTCAGATCTCCAGCATTCACAGTTCCTTGCTTTTTGTCAACGAGAAAAAGTGTTGGCGGCAGATCACAAACCTGTTTGATCCCAAGGGTTCTGATGTTGGTCTGTCACAGCTGGTCTGACCCGTCATGTTATGGAGTCAGAGAGTCATACAGTTATACAGCACAGAAACAGATCCTTTGGTTCAACCTGTCCATGCCGACCAGATATCTTAACTTAATCTAGTCCCCTTTGCCAGCATTTGGCCCATATCCCTCTAAACCCTTCTTATTCATGTACCCACCCAGATGCCTTTTCAATGCTGTAATTGTACCAGCCTTCACCACTTCCTCTGGCAGCTTGTTCCATACACGCACCACCTTCTTTGTGATAACGTTGCCCCTTAGGTCCCTTTTAAATTTTTCCCCCCTCACCCTGAGCAGCTTTGACAGGTAGCTAGTTTTCTCCAGCAGTTTAAACAGATTGGCTGTGCTCACTTGGTGGATCATCTAGTTGAAATTGATGAAGGTGAAGGAGCTCCTTTGAGCACAATATTTCTGTTGTACTGGCCAGATTGACAAGATCCTGTCTGTTCTGAAGCCAACACAGGCTAATACTTAACTCGAGATACTCAGCGTTGATTATTCTTACAATCTCATGGTATTCACCCTTGTTTTTGTGCAGGATCACAATCTTTGTATTTTACAAATACATAAAGGACAAAAGGGTAACTAGGGAGAGAATAGGGCCTCAAAGATCAGCAAGGCGGCCTTTGTGTGGAGCCGCAGGAGATGGGGGAGATACTAAACGAGTATTTTGCATCAGTGTTTACTATGGAAAAGGACATGGAAGATATAGACTGTAGGGAAATAGATGGTGACATCTTGAAAAATGTCCATATTACAGAGGAGGAAGTGCTGGATGTCCTGAAACACATAAAAGTGGATAAATCCCCAGGACCTGATCAGGTGTACCATAGAACTCTGTGGGAAGCTAGAGAAGTGATTGCTGGGCCTCTTGCTGAGATATTTGTATCATCGATAGTCACAGGTGA